>NC_088308.1:20708106-21011136 GCF_910592395.1 Lineus longissimus | reverse complement strand
GAATAGATTGTTTGGTATCCTGTAAACGCCCACACCTGAGTCATATGGACCATAGCGATGTAACGAGTAGGCGGGAGGCCGTGAACCGGCCCGTATTCTCCGAGGGGGCCGTTTTCACTGGAAGAGTGTCTGATACAAGGTGCTACATATGTATAATGAATTAGAACAAAGAGATTTTCCACTAAAATGAAGAGAAGGATAACAAACGTTATACCATGACTATTTTGACTTTATGGGTTTGATTCCCAACTTGGACACATCACATTGCTTGTGACATTGCATAACAAGCCACTTTACTTTGAAAGCCTTGCCCTAGAAATGAGACATAAAATTGACCTTGTGTTTTAAACCACATCTTGCTGGAAATTGTAGTGATAAGCACAAGTGACTAAAACTGAATCCCAAGAATTTTATTTTAGTACCAATAATTATGTTGAGGATACCAAATAATGACACTAAATCAATCAATGTACAGTGAAGATGAAATGAATTTTAGTTCTGAGAACATAAAATGCAATGGGTGCATAAAAATAAACGGAGTGGCACCCATTAACGGTGTTAGAACTGACACCTGCAGCCATAACAGGCCATAATGCTATTTCGATCCCGAGGAAGCAATTTGCTGCTTTATCTCCACAGAACATTCCCACTAAATACCATCACCTTCTCCTAATTGGCAATGTTGCTTTTTCATCAGCGCTTAAGCAGCCCACTGCACTGATCTGGTGGATAAATACCATCAACCACAACATTTTCAAAAGCATTTCTACAAGGCATTTTTTTAACTTAAAAAGCTTGAACATTTCAACTCATTACATGACCATGAAATTTCAACTGAAAGTGCCGAAATTGGTAGTCGCAAATTTGCATTGGTTTACCTATTGTAAAATATTGCTAGATTCATTAGCGATAAATCGAATATAGACTTCTGTTTATTGCCACAAATATAGAATTTCATTTATTAATAATACAGCGTACAAAGAACTTTTATCAGAAAAACTGTTCAAATTGAAAAATTTAAGGACTTGAGATACAAACATGAAATAAACATGTGGATTCCCTGTTAAAACTGCATTTTTTTAAAGCAAGAAATGTCACACTATATTCTCGATACTCGTATCATCATTGAAAGCTTTGCCATTGGAAAATTGCAATCGACTAGAAAACAGACTTGGTCATGTGTGACATCATTCAGATGCCATTTTCACATTGTCAGACTCCGCTAAACATCACCCATTGTGCTTTTCCCCACTCACAGGAAGCGGCGGCCATCGCCGCGTCAATTTTCTGCGGCGAACCCGAAGTAATCATGTTAACATCACGAGTGATCCAATCAACGGCGGTTTTAAGAAATTGCCTCACTTGCTCAAAGAAAATGAAAAGAAGTCCGAGGAGCCGGCATTACAGCTTCCCACCATGGCTACTCCGGGTCACTTTCGCCAGGTTTTTTTCACCTGATTAGGGAATATAACATGACCCAATATTCCATTATGCCCGTTTGCGGAGGATCGTTCTTTCATGTCCTAAACCAATTACCATGCTCATTAGTACATGTGGCACACTCCATCTTAAGTTCCTTCCCGTCAATTTTCGCCTACGTGCTGGGAAACCAATGATTTTGACATATAGTGGTCGTTCAAGCCCCGTGATATATGTATTCTGCTTGATATGGTGAATTTATAGACTACAGAAGCAACTTATTTAATCGACCATTCTTCCTCATATACATATGTTATTCAGAGTTTTTATCTCATTTGTCATTTCAACAAAGAGATGTGATAGATAGAGTCAACCATACAGTAGAACCTCTCTATCAAGGACTGACAAGTGCTGTCCTTAATAGAGAGGTGTCCTCATTAGAGAGGTCAAATGGAATCGAAAAGATACTGGCACCAACACGAAGAAATTCCCGGAACTGAACCAGTAAGATGCCTCAAACCATTTCCTATCATTGGGCACACCATCCAGTGCCAGTGCAATCTAAAAGCAGGTGGCATTATATGCTATGGGGCTTAACACGCCCACATGCAGGCATTAACAAGGTACTCACTGCTCCACTCAGAGCTGTAGAACTCTGTTCTTTGAAGCGATTTGTACCCAACAACTTGTCCTTACTGTCATTTAGAAGAAGTTTCAAGTATCCAAACCTGATATAATTTTTTATTAAACAACAAAATTTCTACAAAACAATTCTGTCAATGAGTTTCAACACTGTTTTTCCATCTACACCACAAAAGAAGAAATTTGGACAATGTGGCTCATGTAACAATGGCAAACCCAGTCCTCTACCACCAAGTTCAAAGCCTGGCTTATTTTTTTTAACACAGAAAACAGCGACTTGCCAAAGGCAATACACAAAATCTGTAATGGTAATTTTTCTCTTAACACAAGGTTGCAGCCAACAAGACGAATTTCAAACAAATCTGTTCTGTGTTTCTTCGCTTTATGTTTTCAAATAATAGGAGCGGTATTCGAGTTGCCTCCGGGGGTGGCAAAGTTTCGTGTTGGAAAAAGAAACTGTGGTTTCTTTAGATTTGTACTTTCATACTCGAATAAAAGCCAATAAATGTCTTATATCTAACAAAAGTGTTTGAAAGTAACAGAAAAATCAACATGATCCACACTTTCACGACAACATCTCCAAGTTCACTATTATTTTTGTGATCACTGACATGTCGGTATGTTTGTGAAACATGACATGCGTTTAGGTGGGGTTGGTTTCAACACCAAACAAAAACGGTTTATCACAGACCTCTGTGGAGTAGATAGAAACTTACTCTCGCTGAATAAAGACAATATGCGGCAGATGGTATCATCACCAACAGTGGCAAACACGAGCCATAAAGGGTAACATGATGACAATACTGCCAACTAAAGACACGTAAATTTTATGGGCACATATCAGGGGTATTTGCTATCCAATATGGCTGAAAGGGTGGATGTCGTCCTGGGTGCCGACACATGGTACCCGGGTTCGAGATCGACTGGACAATAAGCACCCTGGGTGCCATTACACTAGACAAACAGCACCCAGCTTCTTTTTTCCTGGCTTATGGATCTTAGGGATGACGTTTCTTGCAATCTCATTTTATCTCGCGCCGTGGTACTTGCAGCATTAACAGTGCTCGAAATAAAAAGAAGAGATAAACAGAAAAAAACGCGTTTAGGCCTATAGGTCATTGAAAGCACATTTCGGATATATCCCTCCTATACACTTTTTCTGAATAAATCATCCAAAATGTGCTTTCAAAGACCTTTAGGCCTAAACGCGTTTTTTTCTGTTTATCTGTTCTTTTTATTTCGCGCACTGCTAATGCCACAAGTACCACGGCGCGAGATAAAACGAGATTGCTAGAAAAGTCCTCGTCCCTAAGATCCGAAGCCAGGCAAAAAGAAGCTGGGTGCTATTTGTCTAGTGTAATGGCACCCAGGGTGCTTATTGTCCAGTCGATCTCGAACCTGGGTACCATTTGTCGGCACCCAGGACGACATCCACCCTTTCAGCTCCAATATGGCAGCAATGAATATATTTGGTCATGTTTAAACCTCGCACATAGCCCAAGAGGAAACAAAAAAGGAATGAGTATTCCAAACGCGTTACACATTAACTTAAAATGACCAATTCAAGTCAAATGCGGTGCAGATTCTTTTCATGATACAGAAATGATAAATTTGCCTTCTCAGAACAATCAAGTTATGTTTACATGTCAGAGCCTGCAGCTTCAATAACAATCAAATCTAACGTTTTGGTATGATATCTTTGATCACCATATTGACTTTGCTCTATCTTCAAGGACAAGAAAATACAGTCAAGAGACATAACAAATGATCACTCAATAGCTTTGCCATCAATTTCATTTAGTACAATTTGATCTGCAACTATATCAAACCACAAAGATAGTTATAGATGACTTAAGGATTGATTGATGACTTTGTGCGTATGTTATGTTCATCACTAGCTGATCACGAAAGGACCAGGGAAGATTCAGAGAGAAGCAGCGGGAGGCCTTGATATCAGAACACGTTATCGGACTTGCATTTATGTATTTTACAGAGCTCCAGTATAGAGGGGTGAAGGGCTCTTCCAACTTTTATGAGCCAGCCTGCCATGCTGAACCAGAGGCATCTGATCCTAGCAGCTTGGTGCCAAATAAGGCTTGCTTTTGACTTTCTAATTACCTTCTCATCACCAAAGGCATAGCAAATGAGTATAAACAAGTCTATTCAGCTCCTAAATATCTTCCTAATTAGCACTTAATATCGCCTATGATCTATCCCTCAAAGTTAGTTAGTGTCGACACACATTTTTTGAAGCATCATCTCCACACCTGAGAACACATCTACAGCCATGAGCCGAGCCCTAAAGGCGGTTTATATTAGATGGATCACAAATTCTTCAACAATACCCCTGACATGGTGGTAAGGTTTCCACGGCTGAAATTGGGTTACTCCAATTGAAATAATAAAGTGACTTAGTAAGAGATGCACCTGCGTAGGTGCATCAGTACATTTATCTCTGCATGGAACACCTCCTATAACAACAAGGACAATAATAGAACAATGCATGACACTTCAAACACACACCATATTTTCGCACCTCGTAATTCTTGCAATTGGTGATTTTCGTTACAGTGGATTATGAAATTTCTTTTTTGTTCAAAACATTTTTTTTCTCGAGATTCATTTTCACACTAGCTAGGTTATTTGCGAAATTTAGAAAAAAAAAACGCCCACACAAAACTGGATAGAGTATGCTATATCTTTTTGTTATAAGCTTTGTTAGCTCAAGGAAGTGTTACCAACATGTTTAACACATTTGACACTACTACTAACTGGGATCTCTTGGCATCTAAAGCATTACTTTTGCCAACTTACATATCAAATATCTAAAATCGTATAGTCATATATATATATATATCACATATAAAATCTCATGGTCTTTTGACAAACAAACTATTATCGGTTGCCATGTGTGATATCCTTTCCACCTGTGACGCACAAACCACCACGACCACTACTGACTCTGAAACCACTTCAGTGATTTGTGGTACATGTATTTCTTCTTCAGGTCTACAAAACTGTGGAAACAGCTTGACATGGGCTGCCATTCTATTGTCATTGTACATCAGAGAGCAAGTCCAAGACATTGTTGTCTTTTTTGCCTTTGCCAGACCCAGAAGGACATGATTAGAGCATTAACTAAGAGAGTGATGGCCCTGCTTCTGTTCGCCTTGCAACTTATTGGCGAAAGTGTCGTCCAACTATGGGCAGCTGATTGATCTTCAAGAATAGCGCTAATGATGCGGCCCGATAAAGATGTTCATCAGGTTACTGATTGATTTGTTGGGGTTTCTAGGGATTGCCGTTGAGTTGGATGCTCTAGAAGATTGTTCAACTAGCTCTTTGCTCATATGGTTCCAAATACACCTCGGCCTTGGATGAGATAGGGCTTTTTGCTGAAGTAACGGTAACTGATTGGCAGCAAGTACATGTATAGATTAATCTATACTTGTCTATAGACACTTGTCTATAGATTAATCTATACTTGTTGGCAGCCATGTTAAATTATTTTGTGGTCAAGTTGAAACTCAGGACAACAAATTGCAGTTTTCGTTTGTTTGTTTAAGCATCAGAAGAGTAAAAGCAAAGGATGATACATGACAGGCTCTGTCCCCTCCAACACATTGAGGAAAATCCGCAGTCCTCCCTCCTTTGAAGTTCACAGACAGGTTTACTTGACAAGGGAACACGGCAACTTCAATTTGTTCCTGAAAGAATCTTTACTCTTGACAGAATTTTCATGCTTTGAAAACTAACGGCCAAAATTATCCACAGTATAGCGCAATCCATCGTTCTTTCTAAAGAATTGTATAAAACACCAAGCAAAGCATTTCATAAAAAAATTCAGAGAAATAGGGAAACGCTTCAATTTTCCTTTAATGGCAAGATCCCCAAAAGGAACAAAGCAAAAATCTACCGACCTCGTGTGAACACACAGCTGAACAAGCTTCCCAAGCTTTGAAGACAGAATAGACGAGAAAAAGAAAGCTTACTTTGTGATTGCTGATAGTCGTCAAAGAGAGAATATAGAATGAATTCCTGAAGATTTCACAAAGACCCATTGAACATGATGCACAAATATGATTGCTCAAAAATGATGTGTTGTTGTCGTACTGATTTGCAGGAGGCTGCACTGGCAATTTACGAAATCATCAAGGCAATAGCACACTAATTGGTCACTGCTAGCTGTTTTGCGACACAGCAAGTGCCCTGATTAGGCTTATGGTAGCCTTTAACCTAAGATGCTAGGTACTGCTAGCGTATCGGCTTTTACAACCATGTTCCTCGCTAACTGTCACTGACCCTAGCAGACAGTTATGGTTATGGTTATCAGTTAAGGTAAAAGGCATTAGCCTGTTGCTCTGTATGTAGAGTGGGCTAGAGTTGGTGTCCACTACGAGCAACAATCCACCCGTGCGAGATATTTTTGTTGGCATAGACACCAGATACCGCAGGGTTTACTGTCCTATTCGACAGACATAAAGAGCCTGGCACTGAACCCTGTACCTGTGGCTCCTTGATAAGGTGATCTGCTGTTACTGACTCTGGCATCCACTTACTGATAAGCCAATTTACTGTTACTGACTCTGGCATCCAGTGACTGAGAAGCTGATCTACTGTTACAGACAATGGCATCCAGTGACTGAGAAGCTGATCTACTGTTACAGACAATGGCATCCAGTAACTGAGAAGCTGATCTACTGTTACAGACAATGGCATCCAGTGACTGAGAAGCTGATCTGCTGTTACTGACTAGCTCTGGCATCCAGTTACGGATAAGTTGGCCTACTGTTACTGACAAATGGCATCCAGTAACTGATAAGCTGATCTGCTATTGCTGACAATGGCATCCAGTTGAGGTGATCGGCTGTTACTGACTCTGGCATCCAGTATAACTGACAAGCTGATATGCTGTAACTGACATAGGCATCACTGATAAGCTGATTTCCTAGCACGAAGTGCCTGATAAGATGATTTGCTGTTGCTGAGCCTGCCTGGGAATATGGCTGCTGTCATCGACTCTTGCAAACAGGCAATGAAAAGATAATTGGCTGTTGATTACTGATTCGAGCAATTTTTGGTAATGATTCGTTACCTGCAGCAGCTGATCATCGCAACAGAACAGCAGCCATGTTACTTTGGCTTATTTCCAAATTCACACTTAAAGTACCAAACAGTCTCCTTGAAAACTGCAATGTTTCATTCTTATAGAAGTTCGAGGCAAATCCAGATCAATATTCCATTACGAAGTAATTACAATTGACATTTTCCATTCAGTTGTCAATATCTTAGGTGTTCAGCCATCTCTTCTGACATAAAACCTGACAAATTCCCATTGTCTTTTGCTCAATTAAAAAGATGACAAAGATTGATGAAGCCATTTTATAGACCTAAGTGGAATGCGCAGGTGTCCTAGAAGTTCTGCATTAACCTTGGGATCATTCCATCATAGGTATACATCATAACCTGTATATTTCATAATAGAAATATCACACTAGGTTCTCTGAGAGCTTTTCACCTCCTGTCTTCAGACATCAGTATCATGTCATACAAATGCATTATCTCTTATTGTCATTTCTATGGATACAGGAAAACAGAGTGCATCCTATCTTTTCTGACACCCATGTTTCAGTTAGTTCTAACACCAGCCCAGTCAGTCATTTTGCCATCTATGTCATGAACTGAACATAATTTCATCAAAGCATTATCTTCTTATCACACCGATTTATCTTGCCAATCAACGGCATGACCATGTTCTTTTAACCTAGGCCATTGTTTTTTGTGCAAATATTGTCATCTTTAGTCAACTTATAAAATAATGACTGAATTCTTGTATCAGGTAGCCTATTCGATACATTTCTATAGTCTTCTGTGGAAGGGAAAAGTGTCATATATGAAAGGGGAAGACAGACTGTGTCAACCCACAACAAATGTGCCTTTCTCCATGTAATGCTGAACCAATATGTCATTCTGTTGACAAATTCCTAACAATAATACATTAATGATTCTTTTTGATCTTCATCAAAAAAACATAATGATTTTTTCACAGACACAACAAGATAACATCACACTAAGTGAATTGTAAACACATCGCACATTGCTGAAAATCCATCCAGAACCCATCAATTATTCTCATGTTATTGGATAATGATGCAACATTTTATAGGCAAGGCCATAAAGCTTCATGTCTACTCATCAAACGGCTCAGCTGGAGCCAGCCAGCATTACCGCCCTCCAATGCTACCATTGACAAATTGCTGGATGTTTATAGCACTGCATGGTAGCGTTGGAATTATGTCATCACTTTATGGTATGTCTTGTCATCCTTTTGATTGTTTCATCGAGCTTCGTAATGACAGGGATCCAGACTCTTCGGCCCAATGTTATTGAATTATTCAGCATTGAAAATGAACTACCATTGAAATGAAATGAAATGAAATGATCTTTTGTATAGCGCCTTCCCCACTGAATACAATGTTCAAAGCGCTCACACTCCAAAATGCTCGCGGAAGAGGAAAGCCATTGAAACAGTTGATATTCACAGACTTACACCATCATCCTCATAACAAGAAAAATCTGATTCAGGACAATATAGTAAAATATCAGAGTTGCTAGCCCTTAGTCTACAAACTTATCAATTCGATTACTGGCCGCAAGCCTCACACACCAAGGGTGCTTGGACAAAGATTATGAGGCTGGTAAGTTTGTCACCAAGTGAAACCTTATCTCAATGACAGTGCAAACGGTCAACCATGGCAGAAATGGCAAAACTGGCATAACCCATTGCCTCAGACTGATATGTCTAAGAAATTGTCTCTTATCAAAGTCACTCCGAGTGTCCATAAACACTGCAGCCAAGAGCAAATAAACATGCATGCTAAAAGGTTATCAAAGAACAAACAGTGGAATAAGACTTGCAAAGTTGACTGATCCTTCGCAGATATTGGCAAATAGATATATCCAGTGGCTCCCGCCGCGATAAAATCTTGGTGACTCGCAGCACGTTTCCACACTTCAGCGCTATCCCTCCATTATCTTCTCAAATTATAGCGGGAAAGGCCCAGATTAGCATTCGTGAAATCTATAACGTTGAAGGTTATTGCCAAAGGCTGCATTGTATTAGAAAAAACTATTGCAGTCACCTTTCACGAATTCTTGTCACTACATAGCACCGGTAACTTTAACAAGAGATTTTGTTGCATGCATAATCATTGCAGGTTGCTGCAACAAAATCTCTTGTTTACGGGGGACTTTAGATCTGCTTGCATAAGAGCATGAAGTGTTGAATCGCTGAACACAGTAAGGCACACATAGCGCATAATGGTCATTTTGCAGCGGGGTCTTGATGCAGAAACCAGTTAGTTCAATCCCTCGGAGTGATGACGTCCCAAGAAACTAACTTCGTTGGAACTATGTGTTATCATAAGTGTAACTGCAATAAATGTCACTGCCAGCGGCAACGCCAGTTGTCAGGATCATTATCAGAAACGATAATGGCACACTTAGGCTGAGGCGTGTGGGGATGAAGTGATGCGAATAATGGTAGCAAGACACGAAATGCAACAGACGGGTGATGAAGATTTCGCAATGAAGAAAACAAAAAAACACAATTTTCGATCAGTTATCCAAAAATGTTGAAAAGTCGCATCAATTATTTTTTCTTTTATCATCATCATCATCATCATCATCATCATCATCATCATCATCATGTCCTGCAGACATGAGGTACTTGGGGCGACTCTGAGCTGTTGGCGATGTGGTACTGTGGCATTATAGGAATCCATCCTCAGCAAGGCGGATACTCCTGGGTCTCCAGTGTTTAGTCAAGCCCAGTCCTTCACGTCATCCATCCAAATTTGCTCTGATCACCCACATCAGCAGTTAATCGACAATACCCTACAAGTTGGTATTAGCTGGGCTTACTCCCCACCCGTTGGATGTAAAGGGTCTGGGTTGTTAGCCCAAATGGCCCAACATCAAACCTAGGATCTGCTGCTTGTACTTGTAAGGTACACACCATCACCATTAGGCCATCGCGGCTCTAACAGCTCAGCCTCTTGCAGACGCAGGTGCCACTTTACCAGCTAACAATTAAATCGCCTTTCAAAATTCTTGACACGCAGTCCCCAGGGCGAAATGAACTGACAACTCGTAGACTATGAACTCCTGCCATTTAAGAGGACAGTTAACACAGATTTTATTTGACCATAAACTCCTGTTGAGTGACTTTTGGAAGTAGTTTTATCCATTTGATTTGAGAACTGCTGGGTTTATCCGGTTTGATTGAGAGAGTCAATGTCTCTTTTTATTTCCTAGCTATTAGTAATCTTAAGGTCTAATTCCACAGACCGTTTTCTCACTGTACAGCAGCAGAAAAAGGCTCTCGAAAACCGGACCTGATATCCTAAGAACATTTCACTCTTGAAACAAATGGAAATAAATATCAGATATGTCACCAAGTACCTCCAATTCCCAAGAGATTATAAATTCGCGCCGCAACAATTTCTCCGCAACATATATGGAAATCTAATAAATCTGATATGACATGAGGAAGAAGAGATACCATTTACGATGGAAAATCATCCTGTTTGCGGAAATTCGTGAGTGTCATTTCAAATCATCGAGTCGAACACAATCAGGAAACGTTTCAAATGTTGCGACCTATGAATAGAGCAAATTATATCACCACATGTCATTTCCTAACAATTGTTGCGGGACTGCGGAACAGGGAAATATTAGAAATGGTCTTAGAGTGGTGAAACTAGAGTATAAATGGTAGTAAAACACTGTGATGATATCGTTGAAGATGAACGCACCATATTGCGGGCGAAAACAAAATAGGTTTATTGATCTGAGTGATACATACATGGCTGTTAGATGTGAGAAGATTATTACTGGGATCAAGTGATCAAATAAGGGTCAATATTGCCACAGACATCGCCAGCAAATGGGATGAGCTGGGAAGGCAATGGCGACGCAGATTATGGATGGCCAAGTCACATGATTACATGAGGGCGTGGGAGGGTCGATCTGGCTGGGAATCTGACACTGTGGGATGAGCTAATCTAATCTCAAGGAAGGCTATGACCAGGGAAACAAACACTGTCCAAAAGCCACAGGGAATCAGGGTAATAAAGAT
The DNA here is from genome assembly GCF_910592395.1 of Lineus longissimus. NCBI lineage: Eukaryota > Metazoa > Nemertea > Pilidiophora > Heteronemertea > Lineidae > Lineus > Lineus longissimus. The sequence continues at coordinate 20,999,936 of NC_088308.1, read as the reverse complement.
AGGAATTTCAAGGTTTGGTATTTGAATGAAATCTACCCAGTATGGATTGGGGACAACCCTGTCACATGGGATGGGCTGATCTTTTGGGCCAACACGGATATGATCACTGGAACAAATATTGTTTAAAATCTCACTTAGCAGGATAATAAAGGCGAGATTGATACTCAGAACAGGATGATAAGGGTTAAATCTATTCTAAGAGCAATCACCGGGGAAACACAAGGGTTGCGGCATTTTTTTGAAGACACTAAAGCAATCCCCCATTGAGCAGTTTTTGTTGCTGCGACATGTGACAATTGTCACTGCAATAAGAGATAAAAAGTCTCTCATTTGCAATTTATTTGAAATTTATGCCTCATGCAATCATGACTGCAGGTCATAGCAACAAAAATTGCTTGTTTGCAAGCCACTTTAGCAACAAAATGTCACCTCCCAAACCCAACTGAACACAAAACTTCCTGAAATTACAACACGTAGACCTTTTAGATGTGAAATCAACTTACCTAGAATAAGCACAGTTTTACCCTCATAGTCATCGGGGTCGAGGGACATATCTTCATAACCAACGGTATGCTCTACCCCCTGAAACGTTGGCTGGTTCGGCTTCCACAATCCTGTGGCCATTATGGTTGTCCTGGAGAGAGAGAAATGAAATGGTCCAGGGACCATGTGCTCACCTCGGGTAATGTAATGCATGTCATAGAGTACATAGATACATAATCACATGAAATTTGGTTGTAATCCGATCATTAGTTTGGAGCAATAGGACTTTGTTTAATTTTCAAGATGGCCACCTGGCGCCCATATTTGAAATCCGAGCAGGACAATTTTTGGGGTAGAATAGAGGGTCCCTAGATATATGTCCTCACAAGTGTAGAACCTTCTAGCTCAAATAGAAACGAATCGTGCCACCTATCAGTGATTTAGTGAACTTTGACCTTTGTGACCTTGAAAAGTAGGTGACGAAACGAGCTCCGCTAACAGACGAAGACGGACGACGATGACGACGGACGACAGACGCCACAGTATTGTATAAGCTCCCCATAGGTGAGCTACAAAGGAGAACACTTAGATTTGCATGGTCTAAAGAATATACTGATAACTTTGTCCCAACCAGCAGCTCAGCCTTCTCTAACATTGTTATCAACAAACATCTCGAAATATCAAATAATCGGGATGTTATTGCAGTTCCGAAAAGCAAGATTTTTTTGCTACAGTGAGCACTGTCATCAGACCTTGAAAGAAAGAAGCAAGTCTCATGTCGATTCACAGCAACCAGAAGGCCAGTACTGATACGCTGATCATTTCAAATATAGGCCACACAGCTCCCTCTCCAAAAACTCGAGCACAATTTAACTAACGATGTCCACTTCAAAAGCTCACCTGTACCAACCAAAGGTACACGCCACTTGGTTTTGATACAAAAGTTTGATTGGTAAACATTTTGGGGGACTTGAACTCAGCATTCAATTCCAAATCAATGGTTAAATATTAAGGATTTCCTGCATGGAAATCGTTCATCATTATGAAATATTTATTATTTAGTGGTTTCAAAGCACTTATTCCAAATTGGCATGCGTTTATTGAAGAAATGATGAATGAGATTGAAATACACTGTGTTTGGACATGCATGCGCACTTCACATCTACTGCAACAGCATGATTGATGCAGGATTTTAGCATCTTTAGTGCTGAGATCACTTTTACCAATAAACCCTCAGGGTCAAATTAATCAAAATCCCCCCGCACCCCAAAAAAATGATATTGATGACTTCAGTAAACATTCTTGACAAGTTCACTTAGAGATCATTTAACCCGCTTCAACTAAAAGGGTTAATTTCATCCATCAAATTGAATAACAACGTTATATGTTTCTGACCATATTCAGTATCATACATGTACGTCTTAATTCAAACGTAGTCAGAAAAAGTTCTGCAATTAAGACCATCTTCATTTCTTATCAGTGTCACATTGAGCGCTAATGTAATTGTATAACCGTACGTCGTGTAAGGAGAAGAAGCAGGATAAAAATCCAATTAGAATTTCATCAGGATAAGATTGCCTGTGCAAAATTCATGACTTTGCTTGAGGAACAATCGATTAATATTCTCGAGAATTCCTGGTGATTATACTTACCGGTAGCAATTAAGCCATTCCTATTCTGGTACGCGTGCAGCACATTTTTTCCTCAATATAAGCTTTATGACAAATTAGTCATCATCGGCAATGCACTGATATATCACTTGGATTGTATTGCATACATTATTATGCAAACAAGTCTAAACATATGGCTTTTTCGTGCCAAGGCATTTACCTCTTGAACGGTCGATTCAAAATGTCCAATAAATTTCTCATAGCAATATTTCGGAAAAGAAATTCAGTTGTGTCTTATCTTGCTGGTATCTCACCAATGAAAACTTTGAATGATATAAACCTACAACAAAGACACAACTGAATGATTCCCAAACTAATCTAAAGTAATGCGAATGGATTACATCGCATAATCAGCCACGGATAATGGGAGAAACCGACAAGATTAAGCTAACAGGAACGTGCCCAAGCATTGATTAAAATGATAGACTCATTTGAGGAATTTCGATTCTCACAGCAGTTCTCACAGCAGGCAGCAGAAGCTCCTGTTACCCATGCGCATGGATAAGAACTCACTGACCGCAACATGTCCGACTGATTGCCATTTTTTTGCCGCTCCCAGCAACAACTGTCCCGTTAATCTTAAAAGGGTTAACCGAGATGGTCACAGGGTTATTATACTCATTCCCGGAAATAAGAGGAATTGCCAGGAGCAGACCTACTCGAACCTTGCTAGATAGCTCTCAATTCAAGGCCATCATACATTTTATTGGATTTCCCTCATGAGAACTGACCATTTATCGTACCATTATCGAGAAGCGAGAATCGTGTTGCTGTCGGTATTGCTCATCATGTCCGTCATGTGAGCAGGCGAGTATCGATTGCTATTGTCAACGAAGATTGGATTCTCAAAACACTGACTTATCATAACCACAAGGCCTTCCATGTCATTATCAACCATACGAAAGAAAGAACAATTTGAAGCTTAATCAAACCTCTAAACATCTACCATCTCAATCTGATGAGACAGTACATACAACTATTATTGATGACCATTCTGGGACTTTTATTTCTGAATAAGGTGCAGTTAACAGATAACAGGATTTCGGTGCAAGTCTATAGGTGCATACAAAGTCGTCCTGATACTTCTTCCCTAGATTCTTCTGACAATACCATGTGTTGGCTCAGACTACTTCTCTCATTATCAGTCTTTAACCAGAGCGAGGGAAATCAAGGCTACCATAGGGATCACGCCCACTCTGCTCACAGAGACATCCCTGTGGCAATTTCTAATGATTCGTCTGTTTAGTTGGGTATACGTTTGCTAAAAGGAAGGTTAACTTAGAGGCAGGAATTGTTAGCAGTGTTAAAGGCCAGGATAATTTTGGTTCAAAATATTTTTAATTGCACTGGCTTGCTTATCTATGTTACTGCACATATACAGCCATGTTATGTTTTTATTTCAATATCCAGTGGACTAATGTTAACGACATCGTCTGGACCTAGACTTTAAATCCAGCAAAACCTTCTTCAAGAACAGCACAAATTGGTAAAGTTTGGCAGGCAACACATCATATTTCAAAGAATATAACGGGTTGCTTATAAATTCCTTAAAACTTTCCAGCCTTCATTCTGACACACCCTGTCCTTCCCAATATCTTATCATCTCTTCATTCAAACGCTATCAATTTTAAAAAAAATTTCGATGCATTTTAAAAGCTTCATTAAATCTACATTGATCAATCACTGCAGGTTTTTTCCACGATGTGCCAGACATGTCAAGCTGTTAAGTTATATTATGTAAGCAGGGAGGTCTCTTGTTTGCCTCAGAAACCAGACATTGTGGGTTTTAATATACATCACTTGTGACCTTGGGAAATTGACTTTACAGCTTCGATTGCCATGGCTATCTGGTGCCCATATGCCAAGGAATTGATCTAGAGATAGATTTTATCTGTCTCTTTAGAGATGAGAGTCACTTGGCAAATAATCCCCAGCGGCGCAGACAAGGAGAATAAGAGGAAGTGGCACAAAAGTGGACAAGATGGATGTTGGATGGGTGCTCTGAGGTCAGATATTCAAATGGTCCATTGCCTGAACTGATAGAGAAAGTGACACTCTGATGGTATGGGTTTCCTCTCAACTCCTTATCCCTCCATCCTGGGTTCAGTTGCTCAATACTCCTTAGAGACAGACAAGCATTAGCTGAACTAAGCTTAGTCACCTGAAGACCACCAATTTGACCTGCTATCTTTTTCCTATAGTTCCCCTTTAATGGAGCGTCAATGATTCTCATTTCGAGTGCAACTGGCAAGTTACCTCCGGGCCGAAAGAGATTGGAACATAATGAGACAGAGTTCCGCACAAAAGCAGCAAATCACATGGTAATGGCTAATTAACGAGGGAAATCACGGGAAGACTCGAGGCGATTAGGACTTGAGGTATTTGAATCCTCTTTCTCGCAATCAAGAAGTATCACAATTAGTGACCAGAGTAGTTGCTGATGAGGGCGCTACAAGCTTCTAGACGCAGGAATAGAATGCGTTGGGGAGCTTTAACCCTCACCCTGCTAAAGACAATTTTGAAGGGGCAGGATTAGGACTCTTGGATTTCAGGAAGAATTTTACAAATCAAAAGCACAATTTCAGTAGAAATATGCCCAGGTGAAATTTCAACGGTTTCAACGTTGTAAAGGAACAAATAGCTTTAGAACATCAATCATGATATTACATATTGGCCCCAGTTGGCCCCGCAACAACGAGCTTTTACATGTAAATCACTGGCTTGTAAAGAGCTTCCCTCTTATAAAGCGGATGCTACAGTCTCCAGTCTCCTTCACAAACATATCATGTGACAAATTTTTTTCAAAAACCTGTTCTCTGATTGCAGTCAGCGAATCGTTTAGAAAAACATATCGGGCCACCCATCCTTCATCACAAAACTAACATCATCAGGCAAAAACAGTTCAAAGGGCTATTATGGTTCAATACAAGTATTGGTAAATATGATACTCTATTTTGAGAAGAAAAAAAATTCTTTATTAATAAAGCATATGTCACTCTGCTTATAGGGCAAAATAATTATGGCTATTTAGGGCTCAGGATTAGGATCATCTCAGTTTTCGGTAGCTCAGTTTCAGATTACAAGTGTATCATGGATTACACTAGGTTCTTATTTATATTTTAGCGAAAACTAGGTACCTTTTACATCAAAACAATGCAACATGGCAATCAAGGTGTATTCGAATTAGCATCAGAAATCTTTTTGAACTTTTGATGGCCAATATGATACAAGACTTAAATACATGTACGATACTTAGCTGTACATGAGGAATAGATAAAGAGTGCTCCACATGATGGCATCACCTGCCACGCTAGAGGGACAGACGAAAGATAGCAAGCCCACATGACCATGAGAGCATTTTATTCAGTTAAAAGTCAGACAAATCATAGTTCTACCCTCCAACATGGCTGGCCGTGAAAACACTCTTAGCTTTGACAGAAAACTCAGTTTCAGATGACGGACATAATCAGAAATCGAGAAATGAAACAGAAATGAAACCATTTCTTCATATTTTAAACATTTTTTTGACAGATACCCCAAAACACTTACTTGCATGTGTACGAATTCCCATGCTGGTCATTCATGGTATAGACATGGTCACCAGTCGCCTCGCATATCACACGTTTAACGTTCTCTATCAGGGTATTGTGCTGGACGTTTATACCTAACTTGTGCTCATAGTCTTTCAGGTAATCGACGAATGTTTCTCGAGGTGGAAGGAAAACTTTGGAATACTCTTTGAATAGAAGCGACTCATCATCACTGAGGATACTATTCCAATCATGGCGCAGATTGAATTCTTTGTTTGTCTGTCCCGTGTGACGTTTATTAATACTGATGAGTCGATCGTGTCGTGGAAATTGTGTAAAAAAGTTCCCTGGAAAGAGAAGAGTTAGACAGTAGCATTAGAAATACTCTTGTTTCACCAATCTAAGATATGGACTTTAAGGCCAGTCAGTCAGGAAAACATAGTGTTGCCAACCCATAGCCTATCAAAATTTAACATTTTGGATGGGATCCAACAACCTTATTTTGGTGGATAATGAAATATTGTTGAGTTTTTTCACCAACAAATTCTTTTTCTCAAGACATTCACTTTTTTAATCTCACTCATGTGCGAAATCCATAAAAATATAATGCCCACAATCTTGTATAGCCATAAAGGTTCAACTGTATAGCTTTTCCTAAATCATTTAATCCAAAAATTGCTGACAATGATAAAATTCTCATCAATCATTAAGGTCCTTTATGAAATAACCTTGAGTATCACTTTAATGACATTATCATAAATTGTATATTCACAACACAAACCAATTTTCCAAAATAGATTTGACACAAAGACAATTGACTGCCCACATGCCAGTAGTCTGACAAGGGCAAAGAGGATTTGATCGAGTTGGAGAAATGTCACCATTGCCGAGCCCATTGGCAACTTCTTTAAATGCAATGTGATAGAGTTCATCAATAGCTGGGTTGCTGAAGGCAAACTGATTCATGTTATATGCTGGGGAATCTGACCCAACATAAGCCGGCTTGAATAACTAGTGGAGCAGTCCATCGCTTTCAATCCAATGCACCGGTGAAATAAGCATTCAAGAACTACTGCCTGGGTGATATTCGCAAAAGCAAAGTCTGCTCATTTTTAGTTGGCAGTAGACAAAATTGATGCCAACTGCCAAAATTGAATATGCTTTAGAGTTTGAATTTTCGCACGTTAATCAATACGGTCGCAGACAAGTCATAAACAGCTGTCGAGCCATAGTTATAGACATACCTTAACCCACCATGTAAATGAACACCCAAGCTGGTCTCTGATAGAAGCTAACATATTGATATGTAGAGAATTAGTCTAATTAATTTCATTTGGAACAAAACCAGTAGGCTGGTTTCATTCAAATTATCCGAGATCCAAACAGTGTGCAATGACTACCAAGGGAGAAGAATCCCATGGTAACAGCACTTCAAAGCTGTCTGTATAAGTTATTAACCCTTTGTGGCCAGTTAGTAGGAAGACAACGCTAGGTATACATGCTTCCCGAAATTGGTGGCTTGCATTGGAACTAACTTTTCCCCCCTTGTCCATCATTAAAGGCATTCAAGTGTGTTGGTCAACCATGACTATCTCCTTTGTCCCTCCACCATAAGGCCTAGTTTCCCCTTATGACATCACTATTTCGGACACTCAGCGCCCCATTTCTGGAAAGGTGTATAAGTCGTTCTGTAGCTAAATGTCTTCCAAGTTGACCAAAACTTAGGAGAGTCAAATGATTTGAAAGCTATGTTTGTGAGTAGCTGTCATCACACTATCTGTCCAAAGGAACATCCTTTTTATCGCACAAAGATCGAGATATGGGTTTAATAGGTTCTTTTGCATGTCTGACAAGATCAGCAGGTTACCCTTTATTAATTCAACATTTGTTCCCCAATTTTATGGTTAACGCATCAGAGCTGAAATTATTCAAATTTGATATTCACATTTGACTCCAAACTCGCGAAAGAAAAAATGAAACAGTTTACAGCATTTGCACCTTTATTTGACAAATCTATCATTCAGATTTCTTTGCCTTTATGTCCGACAAAACCATTTAGATCTTTTTGCCACATGTTTTTTTCAAACAAGGCTGCAAGCTAGGTCCTTTTATATTTTTTTGCCGCCATGTATGACAAGACCAAACACGATCCTTAGTTCACCCAACAGAAAATAATCACTTCTATAACATGTTGATGCCCTTCACATGCATTGTCAAAGAACACACATTTGTCTGGCAGGTGTACTAGCAACATCATCTAAGTTAGGTTTCCACGGCAACAAGGGAGCCGGCTTCCCTTCTTAGCATCTTTGTTCGGTAAGAATGTTTTCTCTTGTCAGCCGCTAACACTGCGTTGGTTAGCAGGCGCTAGCTCACGCCACGAGTTATTAATTATGCCTAATGGTGCGGCAAGTCGACTGCTTAGACAACCATCAAGGCGATGACGGTAAACATCATCCAAAACATCAACAATATTATCAAGTAACTGTAAGAGGGTGCAACGCGGCCAGCACTCATTGTGCGAAGTACAATTTCTACTCAGATGTGGTTTTAACCTTACACTTCGTGCCAACTGCCCCTCATATTGATGGCAGTGGATATGGTTTGTTTATGGCAGTATCGAGATGTTTCACCACAATATTTGACCCATAAGTCACATTTGGGGCATCAAAACGTTCATGTTTTGTATCTTTCTTGTTCCCTGAGATATTTGTCACTATGTTCAGAGATGACAACATGATTAAAAATGTCAATGAGTAAGTGTAAGAGGGACAGGTGCAAGGAGCATTTTCTACTCAATGGCCTTTCACTAGTATCACCTGCCGGGACAAATTGTAAATGTTCTGAGACTTTTATGACAAAATTATAAAGGCCAGGGATCATTCATTAATGACATAATGATAATAAAATCCAGCAATTGCTTCCTCCAGCATCCTCTGACTTACTCGAAGAAGAGGAGAAATGCAAAACTGAGATGAGACGGATGCCATTAAGTAACTCTTGATATAAGAAAAACAGGTGCAAAGTCTTTACTGCAAGAGACATTATCTACTCTGCAGCACATTTCCCATCTTATCTGACTATCTGTTTATTTTTTATGACTTTTTACGACTTACTCATTACAGTTACTAAACAGGTGCAGCTATTGCAAAAGTTACTTTCTACTTCTCTATTGATTCTTACAAAAAATGTAGCACAAAAAGAAACAAGATTTTGCCACACTGCTCATCCAATTATAAAGCAGGTGCACCAGGCCTTTGCAAAAGACATTTTACCACCTTACTTTAGCAAAACATCATCTGACAAACAGTGCCGTCCAGTTTTTGAGATATTTTACAACAATAACCAGTTAGGTAACTACTGTTGCTGTCTTTTGTTCTCAACAATGCTGACAGTTACCACTGGCACATCTCCAAGAAGGATTTCCTTCAAGATAACCTTTGTAAAACATGATACAGATGACAGCGGCTGCAATCATGTTTTTACCGATGCTCACAACCTCCAACTCAACCTCAGCAAGAAAAAGGAAGGCAGTGCTGATACTGACATCAATCCCCACACAGAGATAAGAAGTCATTGCAGTAGTTTGATGTCTAGTTATCCCCAGAAAGGAATATTGTGAGAAAACCTCAATACCAGTGATTCTGTAACAACAGTGTGTTCACAACCAACGTGTTTGTGGACTACAGGCTGAATCACCATATGTGACTCGCTCCACCAAAACTAGGCGCTTGTCGCATCTGAACTCGACAGGTTGATACGGACTTGTTGTTCATTTCCCTATTGTAGACCTTTTGTGAAATCTATTACAAACTGATTTGGTCACATTTCACAAAAGGTCTACAATAGGGAAATGAACAACAAGTCCGTATCAACCTGTCAAGTTCAGATGCGACAAGCGCCTAGTTTTGGTAGAGCGGGTTACATATGGCCACCAATGGTGATAATAAGACACCAAAGTGATATGCACTAACACCTCGGAGCCAACAACGAACGGGAAATTAGTGGAACAACTATTGAGCAAATGGATTAGAACGAGATCCACTGACAAGCCAAAAGATTCAGGTTTCGGACTGATGATACCAACCTTTGGGCTTGAGATGTCATCTCCAATAAAAGCCGTGCTTGCTTAGGGAGGGCACTCCAGGGACATTTACACCAACAAGTATATCAAATCAGATTTGACTTCCTGACGGATTACAAATCAAAGTGCCAGACTCCATAATTCACTCGAAGAAATGTCTCCTTTTATTTACAATGTCATCGCTGTCACTGCCAATCTTCGAAGATTTTAGCAGCCGAGCTTTAATATGAGAGCATTGATATGACGTATGTCCAGTCAGCAGCCAGTTCCAACTGAGTGCCCACTCAGGGAATTGTGGTCTATTTGAGAATACAGCAGCATGCCTAATGGAGAGTATGTCACATCTCGAGACCAACCACACCGCACTAATTGGATAAAAGAGAGGAACACTTCATTCACAACTGGATGCGAGCATGACCACAAATACAATATTCCAGATTAGTAAACCTCTATACGAGCAAAATTAAACTGGACAGTTCTGCGAATATGGGTATGGTAAGCAGGGTTATGTTCAAGGCGTACTCTCGGGCACTCGGCCATTTAGCCCCGAGCGGTTTCAAATCATGCTCAGCTAACAGACGCCGACGATGGACACTGGACGCCTCAGTATTGTATCAGCTTCCAACATGTGAGCTAAAAAGCTTCATTAGTGCACGTAGGTAATGACCAACTCGTAACACCTGCAGAGGATGTCACCACATTGTAGCAGTGGCGGTGATGAGAACACAATCATAGAAGCTGCTGTGGTGTAGTGACTTGGACTCCTGACTAGCCGTCAAAAGATTCCTGGTTTATATTATATACCACCCTTGCCAGTGGCTGAGAACTGATTTTAAAAGACATGGACTTCAGAACTCATCATTGATTTTAGTTTTCATCTTTAAATTCTAAAACTTCTAAAGATTAGTTAGGAACTCAAGAAGAAAACATCATCTTACACGACTATGACATTTTTTAAACAACATAGGGAGTTTATATGACTCATAAAATCATTTTTCTGAAGAAAATAACTTTTTCAGGAAAGCATTTTTCTCACTTTTTCCAATTCACTTTTGCCACAGCAGGTCAGTATCGGCACCGGTTAGTTTAACTGATCAGGTACATGCCCCAAAAGAAAAATTGCAACCAAGCTGGACAGGTTGTAATAAGTGGTTTTCCTGTTTTTCTCTCCCAGGCATGACTGATCATTAGGGTTTGAAGGAGGAGTCACAACTGCCTTGTGCACAGCACTTCAGCTGATAGCAGAAGGTCGACCAGTACATATAGCAGTGAATACTAGCAACAGGTGGTAATTTTTCTTTGCAATTATGAGGAGATATTTATTTGATTTTATGCTTTTTTGATTGCTTTTGTTGATACAATAAACATGTTAAAGGTAGACCTGGCAATACACTTGTGTAATGCATAGAACTTGGCTTTCCAAATGCATTTTCCATTTGTCTCTCAGTGGTTTTTGTCTTTCCAGTTGAAATGGAAAAATTGACACATGACCACCTTTTTGCACCAGTGTCCTCACATGGACATCAGTTCATACCAAGTTACTCTCCAAACTCTAACACCTATATATATAAAACCATCTTACCTGAACTATTGCCCTTTTCAAAGACAATATAGTTTCTTCCAGCCTTCTTTAGTTGCCATCCCATTTGAAGACCAGACGGCCCAGCACCAATGATACAGTAGTCCCACAAGTTGGATGTACTGCTAACTACACATAACAAGGAAGCCAAAGACAGGAAGACTAACACAAACACTTGCATCTTGGGGGACTGAAAAGAAAAATTGGAAAAATTTATAAGAAAAGTGTCGTTTCAAGCAAAGTCTAGAAGGGGATGCCAATGCTCTCTTTCCATTTTGGATGACAACTCATCCGTTGTAGAACTGACAGAAGAAATTGCAGTGGTCACAGTGTTGACCAGATTGTTCCTTGCAAACTACATAGAAGAATTGTCCAGGTACTCTGGGTAAAAATGTGGCTTGCCGGTTTCAGTTAAAGCCCGAAGACAGCACCTGCGGAGCTGAAAAATCAGAAAGGTCAATAAACTTTGCACAGATTGCTTCCATTGTAGAACTTTACAGAAAGTGTTTAAATGTAAATCTCCTGTAGGTCAACACAATAGGATTTGCCTCAGGAAAATTTTGACAGACCAGCTTGACCTTTAGAAGATTCTCCAGTTTTCAAATTAACACAAAGCTTCTCATACATGTATCTTATAAAGATCTCAGTGACAGGCAATGTCACAACTAAATAAAAGATCCTTCAAATCACTCTTGAAGTAAAGAGCAAATCACTCTTGAAGTGAAGAAACACGAAATGAAATTTACCGATAAACATATTTCAAACTAAAAATGCACTTCACCCAGCACTAAGCATACTGGTAATCCACTTTTGAATTTGATCAAAGTCCCCTGAAAATAGTTACTCACCTCGAACGTTCCGAAGAAAAAAATATAATTGAATTGAAGCTATCAATGTAAGAGCTCTTATTGATAGCAATCAACTGCTAATTTACGACAAGAAGTGAATATTATAGCAAGCTAAAGTCACTTTACACTATCTTTTATGGCACAAGTTTCAATTGAAGCAATCCCAGAGAATTACCATCGCCGAATGAGGCTGACTGGTGAATGAATGAATCGAGCACACATGCTACAAATACTGGTACCAGGAGTATGCGACCATGTGATCACGACAGCAAATCAAATCGATGTGGGCCGTGATTGGCCAGATCGCCACAAATTCCCTTTTCAGGTATTGACTACTAAGGTGATAAATTCAGACTTGTTAATGTTTGCATCCGTGTCTAGATTGGATGGGCGAAGTGAGCAAACTTTGGAAAAGACAGTGTTCTGGTCCCACTAAATTGTTTTCTGAAATATTCGTGACAATGCAATGATAATTGGAGGATATCATCACAATGTTCTTAGGCTACATAAGAAGATTGAATGACAAGGGCATCGCTATTTTTACGCGAATGAATCTCAATTAGATAAAAAACGGGCTGATTCCAAAAGTAACCAACTGGCGATAATCTTGCCAATTTCAAAATCCTTCCCAAAGTTACGGATTTATCTGACTTGTTTACAAGTAATTCATGTCTGGCATGAATTTGCCAACACCAGGATGACTGCGGGGGGGGGGGGGACAAAAAAAAGACTGAACTAGCTCAACGTTACGTACGGTCCTTGGTAAATAAGTCAAATGGGTGAAGTTAGGACAAATCAAGACAAATCATTGAAGGGCGCCACAGGGGGGTCCCTCACTTCCTGTCAACAGCGATGACCTCCAAAGGCAAGAAACGACCCCAACCCATATCACAGGTTATAGCACACTTTGGAAGGAAATTCCCCACAGGAGAGATACCAGTCAACGGAGCTGTTTAGAATAAGATAAGAGTCTGTTTCATCTGTATGACCGTTTTCTTTTAAGGATTCTGCCCATATCATTAGGTCTTTGGTCTGTCATTTTCTTAGGGTTTCTCACAGTGATGCATTAGTGATAAACTGCTTCTGTGAGACATTCTCAGATCAAATATTTCAAAATACCATGCAATCACTTCTATCTGTTAACTCTGGATTGTCCTTCTACAATACAAGAGGGTACAGGGAGGGGTGATAGGCCTGGTTGAAATATATGTTAGCCAAGGAAATACCAGGCTGCTTCATGGCCAATTGCCTTGTGTCAGGGTCTACCATTCGATTTAGGTTTCTCTCAGTGAGGCACTCGTGCTAATACTGCTTCTAGATCGTTAAGCCCCTGCAGGATATTCTGACATCAAAATGGTTCAAGGGTCCTTCAAAGTAGTTTTATTTCCAGCTGCGAATGGTGTGTTCATGCGCTTTATCAACAGGATCAGGGCGATCAGTGGCATAGTGGAAGGATTCCTTGACTTAGCTTGAGCAAGGATACAAAGATACATTGCTGAATTCAACCACCAAACAATTATATGCTCTAAATGAAAAATAAGCTCAATCTAAAAACAGCTTTTCGCTATTTCCCTAAGGGGTTTATAGATGGTTGTTATTACCTCGCCCAATACTAACCCCCCCCCCTCGACTTCGAGGCTGGTGGACCAGACTGCAAATCAAGTCGGTCTCAAGATTGCGCATCATTCATTGGCAATCATAAGAACACCTGGGCCTAAACAAATTGTCACCCATCTTAAGAGATTGGGCGCCAGCTTGACAATTTGCTGATTTGTTGGATTTTTGCTCGATGGCGCAGATTAGTGCCGCCTCTGGGTTCACATCGCTGCCTTGATGGAAATCCTGTGCAACATGCTCTAACTATAATCATGGAAAATTACCTGAGATGAGTAGTAAGTGGGCGTCACATGGAGCATGTAAACGACCGTGTTGTGCAGCAATTCTAATAAGTGTCGTACAAGTTCGACTTTTTACCGTGAACAGATATCGTTCAAGTAAATTACACCTAAAAAGGTGACGGTCACAAACATGTTTTTGGAGAGTGTTCCGAGCCAGCATCATGGCAGCGATTGAATGTACATCTGGACAACCATTTATAGGGGTATATGAAGCAGGATGTGGAAATCTGATTATTTCCCTAAAGAGGTGTCCAAATAAGAGAGGTCAAATTGAAAGGAAACAACCAATTTGGGACCAAAACTAGTGTCCTTAACAGAAAGGTTGCACTTAATAAGAGAGGTTGTCCTTAATAGAGCTGTTGTCCTTAATAGAGAGGTGTCCACTAAGGGAGGTTATACTGTATATGTGTATATATACGATATACATGTAGGTCTACAGCAGAACCTCTCTATTAAGGACACCCTGGGGACTGACAAGTGCTGTCCTTAATAGAGAGGTGTCCTGATGAGAGAGGTCAAATTGAATGGAAACACCCACAATTTGGGACCAAAACTAGTGTACTTGATAGAGAGGGTGTCCTTAATAGAGAGGTTATCCTTAATAGAGCAGTTTTCCTTAATAGAGAGGTGTCCGCTAAGGGAGGTTATACTGTATATGTGTATATATACGATATGCATGTAGGTCTACAGCAGAACCTCTCTATTAGGGACACCCTGGGGACTGACAAGTGATGTCCTTAATAGAGAGCTGTCCTGATGAGAGAGGTCAAACTGAATGGAAACACCCAATTTGGGACCAAAACTAGTGTACTTAATAGAGAGGGTGTCCTTAATTGAGAGGTGTCTGCTAAGAGAGGTTCTACAGTATATACAAATCTGCGGCAATGAAAGGTATGCAAATATTATGAGTTTTACAGTATATAGTCCAAGATACACTGAAGTAAGTAGGCCTATTATAGGCCAGTATATTCTTATGGAAGTATGGGCCTACAGTTCTTGTGTAAGCTACTACAGTAGAACCTCTCTATCAAGGTCACCATGGGACTGACTAGTGCTGTCCTTAATAGAGAGGCGTCCAGATTAGAGAAGTCAGATTAAATGGAAACACCTAAGTTGGGACCAAAACTAGTGTTCTTAATAGAGAGGTTGTCCTTAATATAGGTGTCCGCTAAGAGAGGTTCTACTGTACTAATGGGAGCTAGTGCTAAGCTTCTATTTTATGTTCTATAAAAGAGTTTATAAAAACTCTACCCTGGCTGCTTGTCAAAATAGGCCTAGGCTACACTTACAAGTTACAGTGTTGGCCAGGCTACCCGCTAATGATACTACATAGCATAAGCATACCATAGTGTAGAGGATATCATGATACATAATATAATGGAGTCGATCAGCTTTTAAAAACTTACCCCCAAATTCTCACACAAATTCAGAAAGGTTTTCAATGGACTAACTGGCTGAATGTTCCGTCTGTTCACTAAAGGCTATCGCGTTGACAGTGACTAACTATTTCATGTTCAGAGCAGCTGTTATCTGCTTACACTACTATCATGTCCCAATTATGCCGGAACTACTACGACGCTTGCGCACTTACATAAAAGTTCGTCTGCTCGCGTAGTGCGTAGCGCCGCTATCGAATTTTGATTTCTTACTAAACAGGATATAAATGAAAATAGGCTAAGACCTATATACATTGATCAATAGGCTTTACCCCGCCGGTCGAGACCTCCTGGTACATAAAATAGGCCAATATGGGCAATTTGGGGAACCCCCAAAAAACGACTAGAGTTAGTGAGTAAAGTCCTACTAACCAGAAAATTAAGCGGATTTGATGATTTCATCATGACAGCCTTGGTCCTTAGAGTAACCAGCATTGGTCCTGTGAAATTTTAATTTGCCCCCCCCCCCCCCCCCCCCCCAAGACAACAGTATTATGGCTTCAATCGGGTACCTACCAGCTGAATTCAGTTCTATTATTAAACCTGGCGTTTGTCTGCATCAGTTACCAACCTTACCAAGCGTTATCTCCCTAAACTATCTCCTTATAATCTGACGTTATCTTTAAATCACTGAGTGCTGTTTTCTCATTGCCAATAGCAAAGCGTATATTTGACAGTATATCACAAAGCTATTTCAGAAACTAAGCGTTTACATGTATTTCAGCGACTTGCCATTTAAAAAACATTTTGTTATCAATATCTTCTCATTCTTTAAACTCCTGAAGCAGTACATTCGTCATCCTATATTCATACTTCCTTCATGTTTAGGGGAAGGGACGAGGCCGGTCCACTGCGTCAAGACCGTGATGAGCAGGCAAGACCTGACGTTTTCTCATTCATTTAAAGGGCCAAAGGCAATAATGCAAAGCTGTATGCTGTCCGGTGTAAGGTACTGGGCGGGAACCGCCCCAAGTCGTCACTTTTGGAGGGGGAATTATTCTAGCAGTCTGGCAGCCCATCGTGTCATCCTAGTTTCGTCTCCTTATGGTGAGGAACGCCGAGTTCGGTACTGCATCCGGAGTGTAGTGATGAATATGCACTGTTAAAGGGCTTCATGGGTCGCAATTGATTCAGCAATAGGGGGTTTTTGGCAAATAGCCACGAAACATGAAAACCTAACCCATAGTTCGACATCGTTTATCAGGTCGAACAATGAATAGGCGTTCAAGTTGGCGTTTAGGGGATGCGCGAAAACACAGTTCTTGTACACAACGTGAAAGTTTCCCCATCTACTGCGATATATATGTAGTAGAGACTCCTATCGTTGACTTCATGTAATTTATTCTGATAACTTTAGGCGTATTGTGTTCAAACAAAGCCACAGAGATCTGGGACAAGGTTATGAGTCTAGTGCCACGTCAGGTGTTGGTAAGTCGAATCTCACCTGCTTGCAACCCCCACCCCACCGGGACAACCCATCATCATTCCCATCCACCCCTTTTTCGTTAGATTTTTGTTGTCCGCTGCGCCCGGAGTGTAGCGGCGGTAGTAGGCCTACTGGAGCCCTTGTTGGACGGATTCCAGAGACGGGCTGTTGTCGTAACCGCCATCCTCAACCGTGTGCAGATTGTTTCAGTACCCCTGGGTAGTCGGCGACACGAGTGGAGAATCTTGACACACAAGGCTCCGAGATAGTAAGGTCCCTTTAAGGATCTCTATAAGGTAAGTCTGTCTCTTGGGTTAAGGTATAAATAAAGTAACTTTTGACAAGCGAGACCATGGGTGATATGAATAAAGACTAGCAAATGCTTTTACTTCAATTTTGTACAGAAAGGCCTAGTGTAAATGTACATGGAGTTTTAGATAAAAACATTTGCTAGTCTTTATTCATATCACCCATGGTTCTCGGCAGGGATCTCAAAATGATTCGACGAAAACTTGCATTCTCATCCATTCAGGGTCTATGGTATAAAAAGACACAATGGCAGATGCGATGAGCATTCCGTCGCAGCCTCAAGTCAAGGAAGGGACAGCTACTAAAATATTGAAGGACGTCTTTGGAATGAGCGTCAAATCCATCAAGCAACTGGACAGTTACTCTGATTGTAATTTCTTGGTGAAAGTAGAGGAGCAGCACTCGAACACGCTGGTAGACACAATCTGGCCGCACGGCTATCTCCTGAAGTTCACCAACAAGGAGGAGTCTTTGGAACAGACCTACATAGGTCAGTACTTAAATCTAATAGATTTATGGTATGATAGATTGCACCGGTGTAGTAAGGTTACTGAGTCCCCCCGCCACTTTGAAACCCAACTCGCTTCCTTTTCGCGGCTACAACGCGCATTAAAGTGTAGATAGTAAAAACCCGGTCTCCCAGGCGCTGGACACGCTCATTAGGTGATTTCAATTTTTTCATCGACCGACCTTGACACAGACATGATACGTCCGTCTTTACTTCGACCAGCGACGACCGAGTTCGACACAGATCTCACGCGTCCGTCTCGTCTTGACTGCGACCAGACGACCGAGTTCGACACATACCTCACACGTCTGTCTTTACTTCGACCATGTACCAGCGACGACCGAGTTCGACACAGACCTGACACGTCAGGTTTTACTTCGACCAGATGAGTCTAGTCCTCGGAGATCTCCTACTATCTCCTATCCCAAATCTCGAATCTGTGCCGGATAGTCTTCCCAATTACCGTATTTCCTGCCGGCTGGGACGGATTCGCATAGCTGTCCTGAGACAGCCATCTGAGATAACCATTTGCGGTCGGTTGGCGTCAGTTAGTTGGCGAAAGGTTTACATGTGCACTCCCATGCAGTCCATTTCGTCATCCTGATCGCCCTTCCTATGCCGGGCGACATGACGAAGCCAGCTTGTCCACTGCATCTGGAGTGTAACATACACAGAGCGAAAATAGTTTGGTTGAAAAACAAATCCTTAATCCGTACTGGAACCAGTATCGCAACACATTTACCCACCAGTTAATATTTGCTTGGTGATTTGTCAATTTAATTTTAGAAACGCAATGCCAGGTCCTGTTATACCTGAAGAAAAACGGCATTGACGCTCCTCAATCCGTCAAGAATCTCAACGGAACAAACATCTATTTGGTCAACATCCATCACGAAAATGGGAGCTTGGTACCTGATGAAGAACTCGGTAAGATGTCACCACGGATTTATATGTAAAAGCAATGTCAATCTATGATGTGATCTCTTTATCATCATAATAGTTTGATCTCCTCTCCGCGACAATTTTCGGCATTAGAAATTTCTTCGTTCTTTTGCAAGAGGAGATTTAAAAGAAGTATTACTAACACTGACCAACAAGGCTTTTACATCCCCTCTACTTTAAATGGCGAATTGGGAAGACGATATAGATAAAGTCTTCCGTCTAATGAAAATGAAAAAATCGCCAATTTCGCGAACATTTCACGGTTGACAGGATAAGGGGAAACTCGTAAATGACTGCGTTACCATGAAATGCCGTTACTTTTCAGCCTCAGTACCCCATGGTTCCTACTGCGTCAGGTTGTTCACGTTCCTCCCCGAAAACCAAATGGCCTCCCTGACAAACATATCGTCTGCAACATTCTTTGAAGCGGGGAAATTTGTGGCTCAAGTAGATGCACTTTTGCAGGTAGTTATTAGACTCCCCGGGTAGTTCATTTCGTCATCCTATTCATACTGTCGGGGTGAGGGACGAGGCCGGTCCACTGCAGTCCGAGGTATAGATAATATCGTCCAGACGGTGTCTTTCCATCCGGTGTCGGCCACTTCTCATTTTTAAATTTTCGTTCTCACTTCCTTCTCGGGAACCTGTGAGATGACTAGTGAGCTGGTTACTTATGACAACAAAGTCACAGCCAAAAGAACAGAATAAACTCACTCCTGCTCCATTGGCAGCTGCTTACTCATTATGTAATATACATGTATTTATTTTCAGAAATCGAAATTAACCAATGAAGACTACGAGAATCATACAGGCACTTTTGTCCTTGATAACCTAGACAACTTTTTTGAAAAATCTAAGAGCATAAAGGACTCTGCATTCCGAGAAAGACTGCAGTCTTTTCTCAGGCACTTCGAGGGTGTGACTATTCCAGCGCTGATTGCTGGGGCAAAAAGGCGTAAGTGTGCTATTACCGCCCTTTTGTAGTTTTTTTCTTCAATGTCAGGACAAAGGAATGACTGGTTGTTTGGGCATGGGAGACGGCAATAAATCACACTTCATATCGCCAGCAGGAGTAAAGATTTACGAGAAGCAACGTAGCTGGACAATGTCACAATCACACTATGCAATGTCTCAAAGAGCCTTAGCCAATAGGCCACTAGCATCAGGGCAAGGACAAAGGTCCAATCTCTTGATGCATTGCACAGTCACATAGAACCAAGCTCAATGTTACCAGAATCGTACAATGCAAAATGAATTGGGAGTTCTGGTTAGATCATGATGAGGACAAAGGCACAATCATTATGAAGACAAAGGCACAGTCTTCTGATGCATTGCACTGTCACAAGGAGTGAACATGATGATGTTGTCATTGCACATTGTCAAAATCACTGAAGTCACAGTCAATGAGGACAGAGGCACACTGTATTGAAACTTTTGCTATCGATCCAAAAACTAACCTCACAGAATCGCACGGTAGTGTCAACATGACTGGCGTCGTAGTCGGGTCAAAATCAGGACAAAGGTACAATCCATTCATGCATCGCACAGTCAGTCAGAAAACTGGTGACCAAAGTCATATTTATGAAATCAGTGGCAAGTTGGACTCAGGTGAACATAGGCACAACCTACTGTTTTCTGATGATTTGCACTGTCAGAGGCAGAGAATTATAAGCTTTAACCATTGATCATATGTCACAACCAGCACTTATACGGATAGATGTCACAAAGACCAAAAGATATGCTAACATACATGTAACGAAGTATTCTTTCTTTTGCAGAACCAATTCATGGCGACTTCAATCCACACAACATTCTAGTAAAAATATCGGACAATGGTGAAACAATAATCAGTGGACTCATCGACATATACGACACGTCAATTGGATATGTTGTACATGAGATTGCCATTTGCATGACCCATCTCATGTATCAATTTCAAAACTCGCATGATATTTTTGAAATAGGGGGTCACGTTTTAGCTGGGTTTTTGAGTACTTTGAAGCTGTCCGAAATTGAGCTGAACGTAATTCGTGACTGCATCCTTGCAAGACTTTATAAGACTGTAGTTATCGGCTTCTGGACGATGGGAGGGGAGGGCGCAGACAATGAGTACGTTAGAAAACACACAGAAGATGCTTTGCAAATATTGGACAGAGTTGAGGAAAAATCTGAAAAGGATCTCTATACTATTTGGGATTCTGTAAGGAAGAGTTATGTCTAAATTACACACCACAATAGAGCACTGATGCCTTTAGAACAAATAAAGGCTAGTCTTAATCAATTCTTGTAATTCTCTGTAAATATAAAACTCGAAAAATCTTGGTGAAGGTATTCATTTCTTTACAATATATTCTAACAACGGTATTGAAAATCATACAACATAAAAATATTTGTCCACGCTGTACAAGAGAAATAAAAGCCTTTATACTTTATACCTAAAAGGTTCTATAACAACTTTGAGAAAACTGACCAAAGCACACATCATAAATGCCCATCTTATAAAAAAGTACACGTATAAACCAATTTCATCTTTGGATTCAGAGGATTACAAATAAAACTTTGCACTCAGAAGATCAAAAGAAATCCACAACTAATTATGTCCAAATTATACAATTCTAGAACAGTTGTACTTCCACCAATTTGAAAATGTCATGTTCGCCTTATTACTGCCCCCTTTTTCTCATAGATGCAGTTCAAATCTACCAATATCGGTCAGTCCCTAACCCTGTCTCCCTGAAACATCGACATCGTTGTGTACATGTTACATTATAAGTCACAGTAAAAATATCCATTAAAATATTAGTGTCATGGTTTGACTGTTTGCTAGCACCTGCACCTTACAGTAACCAGACTAAACCTGTCAGTACGAAATATACATACAAATTATCACTTGCCTTTGCCTTTTCATAGATGCTGTTCAGATCTAAATTCGATAGTAGTCCTAACCTTGTCTCTCCTCTGTTATCCGTTATCGTTCCCAATTAATGAACTACATAGATGCAATTCTGAGCTACGCCCTGATGATTGAAACCCAGTATTTGTTGAAAAAGAAAATATAACACTGCACACCTGTACATATATCTAGGAAGGAAATTAATTCAAATCGAGAGCATTATCTTATACAGTGCTTATACTAATACATACTTATTACTTATACCAATTATTTCACACATTTAGCACCTGGAACACATTCCTGCTGGTACGTAATACTTGTCGCAATATTCATGCTACTTGTCACAGCAATGCATAATTATTTGATGCTGTATGGCTTCTTCATGACTAGGGAGGAGAAGGCAATGGTTCCTGGTGTGTGCCATCTATTCGCCGTTATCTTATCACTGCTAGAGCTACCGTGGGCTCTGGGAGAATAAGTGGAGGATGCTGTGTGACTTCTTCATAGGTTGGTGGAGGTGGTAATGGTTCCTCGTGAACACTCTCAAGTGTGGCATCTGCTCGCTGTCATCTTATCACTGCTGCGGCTACCGTGGGCTCTGGAGGAATAAGTGGCGTATGCCGTGTGGCTTCTTCATAGCTAGGTGGAGGTAATGGTTCGTCATTGACACTGTCAAGAGTGGTAGCTATCGTCATTTGTGAGCTTGCTATATTGGTTGTTGAAGTTGCTATAGCCGCTTCATAGGGAGGCGGGTCATCCGCAAAACGAATATCAGCAGCACTGGAAGAAATTGAATGAGATATGGATAATTATTTACCAATTCTGAGTGGAAAAATTTGTGGTTGAACTTAATTTTCAAACACTAATTTGTCTCTTTTTCCAATTGTAACTCTCAAAGACAGAAAAACAAATAATAAAAGATTGAATAGTAAAGATATTTTCTTGATATGTGATTAATTTGTACATTGTTGATTATGGGACTGACAAAACTCATCTATATCAAAACTCAAAACTCACCTTTCTGTCCCAGTGTGACCAGTGTATACTTGCTGACCCTTTCAAGAGAAAGAAAAAACCTTCATGAATCAAATCTCTTCCAGGTATCAATTTTGGTTACTGCTTCAATGTTAAGGCAGAGCTGAAGATTAAAGGGTGTGTCCAGCAATATGCTCTTTAAAATTGCCAGAAGATTCCAGAATGCCTAGACCCCTTGAACAGGGAACTTTTATCAAGAAACCCAAGTAACTGAATCATAACCGGTCTTTCTTACCACATGCCTTCCTCCTGATCGATTACGTGCCCGCCATCTTATGGTGTAATTTTTCAAAAACCTGAACAGCAAAGATTTGCCGATGATGACAATACCAGTAGCTATGAAGACTGGACCAATGAGGTGCATGCTGCCCCTTGAGACATTACTTCTATCCTGAAAAATAACACTTGAGTGGTCACAAAAAACATTAGAGATCCTTTTAAGACTTTATATTCTGAAACTGAAAAGTTTGCTCTGTTTTGTCGCAGCGAGATTTGACTGTGCCCATACGCACTGATGATACCATGAAGCTTGTAGGGCATTTAGGCTTATTTTAGAACTGGGCTTGCCAGAGTTTAAATGACTTAATAATCATAGAGCGTGCCACATAGCAATGGGGTATTCGAAAACCCTGGATCAACAAACACTGGACTGGACTGGACTGGACTGGACTATGACTCAGCGCCCTCCACCACCTGGAATTTTCTAAAAGTTATACAATTCCCACAACCCTGCCGAATCCCTTCCCGCCTAATTCCATCATCAACATCATGAACATGGCGTCACCCGAAAAGTCGCCCGGGTTTTATCGTAGATTTTACGATAATTGGCGACGACAGAATAGGTATGGTTATGTATTGTGTAAACAGAAATATGTACAAGTGCCTGCTCTAGACATCTGAGTGATTTGTGGGTCTTGACACGCCATTAACATGATGAAATTGGCAGATGTGTGCCACCGGACCGGCCTGATAATATCGATAATTCATCGTAGTGTATCGCCTACACTCATGTACATAGCACATGGCATAGCCACGGCGAAGATAGTATTGGCCTCTATAAGTTTATCAGACTGATACCATGTCCCATTTCCCCGTCGTTTCTCAATACATTGTTGTCGCCATGTTGATGCAGGCGATGGTGAGCAGTGACGTTGAAGCCAGTCCAGTCCAGTCCAGTCCAGTGTTTGTTGATCCAGGGTTTTCGAATACCCATAGCAATGTTGATGACTATACGTCTTTCCTGACATCAGTCCACCATTTTGGTGCCTAGTAAATAAATTTTACACAGCTGGGTCCTCCCCCAAAAACTACGTCCCGAGAAGCTCTGAACAGATTGCAGTGCTAAAATTTAAAGCCTTCAACAAGTACTCGTGTAGTATTCACCTGAAGAATCACAGCAGTGATAATGACTCCCACCGTCAGCGAAAATGCACCGACACCAAGGTTGAATTCATAACTTTTGGCAAAATTCCGACACTTTTGAAGCAATGTCTCTGTGCTACGCTCAGTCGCATCAACATCTTCTTCCATTCTTGTTGATATTCCGATAGTGGCCTATGAACAGGATCCCTGCAGTTGAACAAAAAAAATTATATCATCATATTATTCAATATAGTAGTTTCTTAAAATCCCAAGTGTCCAGTAAATTGGGAAGCCCTATCATTTCCCTCAAGCTGAATCGTATAGCCTAGGCATATAGGCGGCGGGCCTACATCAGGTACCGGTAGGGTAAGGCAGTTTCTGGAACTGACAACTACAAAGTCATGCGACATAGTTGTGACAGTGTGTTCTTGATCTTGATTGATCTTGATGGAATACTGCATCAGCAAGCATTTTTCGCGCATTAATAGACACAGGACTCAGGAGGGAAGGTTGTGGGCCGAGATCATGGTGTTATCGGAATTTCAGAATTGCTCAGTGTTGGTGCAGTAAACTTGAGTCAACCAATGACCTTTTTTAGGGCCGTGAACGGGGATTGTAAACTCATTCCCTTTTGACACCCGTGACGAGTTCATGCATTGGTGTTCATGAAGTTTCAAGTTTGGGCATTCAAATTCAAGTTTTTTTGGGATACACTATACAGAGTGACCTATAAACCCTTATAATTACAGGATGCAGTCAAAGATTTGTGCCAATTTCTCTTTGTCACAAACACTGGGTACTATGTACGACTTCTGCTATCGCGTTTGCAAATCTTGTTATAAATGCTCTTTCAAAACTGCAAAAATATTGGTTTGGTAAACTTTTGCGATTTGGATAATTCTCAATAGAACTAAACGAATGAAGCTTGCTCATTATCATAAAATATGCAGACGTCAAAAATAGATCGTCAGGCTGGAATACCACGTGGACTTGTTTACATACCATGAACGGACCAGTGTGTTCCAAAATCAAAGATTAGACAACAAGAGTATCCCTTGTATCCATATTTATTAATTTTTATTTTCGAGGCATGATTTCACAGATATCCATGTACATGTAGCACCAAACTTTAAAGTATTAGGCCTACACTGTTTGTTTACTTTGGCAAACATTTCAATGGAAATGACACACCACGGCAGTGCTGGCACCAGCATCCTCTTGCAAACAGGACCTACAACACGACTTCTCCTCACGCATTAAGGGAGTAAGTATGTATCGAGTGAAATAGCCTGATATTGTCAGGATTTGGCACCAAAGGAAACTTGTAGTTTTTACAGATTTGTGATGATTGAAACAATACATGTATGCAATCGCAAAATTCAAATGCACACAAAAATGTCCCGGCTTAATAGTAGGCCTACTTGCTTTACAGCACTCGTCTCGCAAAATTATCCAATAATTATGTGCATTCGTTCATCGACTCCTCAACTCCTTCGTAATCAGCTATTCGTCCACCGATTGCAATCTGCTTTGTACAATTCTTGACGATTTCTTCCATCTGCTTCACCTTCGAAATGACATTAATTTCCAGCCATTCCTCAACCATACTCTGGTAGAAGACAACAGGCAGTTCTTGCTGTAATCTTGCAAGGATCTGTCTTAAGTTCTCCAGAACCCTGAAAAAGGAGGACAGGAGTCATCAGTAGGTCACCAATAAGGGAACAAAGTATACTGAAGTCAGAAAACAGGCTTAAATGCAACAGGATGTTCTTGCTGTTAAATCTTGAAAGGATTCATTTGAAGTTCTCAAGAACCCTGAAGAAGGAGGACAGAAGTCATCAGTAGGTCACCAATAAGGGAACAAATTAGCCAGATGGTGTCAGGAGAAGGCAATGCCATTGCTTTTATTCATAATCATATATGCATGTCTGCTTTGATGCACTTACTGCGTCAACGCTATTGAGCCAGTTAAGGGGCGGCCTATCTTACGTATAAACGGCCTACATGTATGTAAAAACATAGAGATGTGGTTTATAAAATGAAACCCAAAAATGGGTAATATTGTGAAGGGAAAATTACCTTGTTGCTCCACACATGACATGCTCTATATGCACAGGATTGGTGAAGCCGTGTTTAATATGAAAGGGGGTCATCCATCCATTCAGTCTGAAACACAAGTAGCACCGGTGAATAGCGCCGGCAATGCTGGCCTATTTTGTAATTTATCTTCTGTTACAAACTGACCAAAATACCCATCCTCACAAGAAACATAAGTACAGTAGAACCTCTCTATTAGGGACACCCACAGGACTGACAAATGTGTTGTCCTTAGAAAGAGTTGTTTTAACAGAGGTGTCGGTAGTTTGTGGCCTCCTCCTTCCCAGCCAAAGACGGAGTCAATATGCCAGTTACCCCAATTGGCACCCAAACACAGTGGTACACAACACATTCTGAGAGGGAATGCAGAAGACGGGTTGATAAATGTAACTACTGCAAAATGAAGCTCACCTATCATCCTTCAAGAAATCTTCATACTCTGCATTCATCTTCAGCAGAATGTGCAACAATTTATAGATGGCACTACCAGGGAAGTCGCCACACAAAACGTCTTCAGTGCTGAAAAGAACAATCTGAGGATATTACAATCATCATCGCTTCTGTATGATGTTATATGATCAAACCAATGAATGTCCAAATTCATTTGTCAACTTTTGAAAAAATAACAATTTATACTCACACGAGGAAAGGATTGCATGGAATGAGGTCTTTGAAGTGTAAAGCTTGTGAGACATTTTGGTGAATATCTGGAGTAAACGAACCTGAAGGAGAAAAATGAAGACGTAAATATCCATTTATACTCACGTTTTGAAACCGACTGATTCATTATTTAGGTTATAATGGAGCTGGTTTCAGATATAAGTTGAAGACTGTCGACTAAGATGAAGTACACGTACGTCCAATTCAACCATCATATTTGGTAAAAATGTTTGTGGTCCACCTTCAAAATATGCTGATGTTTGCAGTTAAACTCCTTATTATACTGAATATTTCCTTAAAGCTGTTTACTCACCATTCACAAGGGTTTGAAGACATAAAGCTAAACATGGAATGCTGACGGGAAGTATCTCACATAAGACAGCATAGTGGTCATACCTGAAATTCAAAATACATGTATATCGAGGGTGGAGCCAGCAGTAGCAACACGAGTCATGTGGGTTTTTAACTTTTGCCCCACAGTAGGGAAATCCCCTCCACTGAACCTCAGCCAGATTGATGAAATGAGTGGTAAGATAATCATTTCATTTGCCATCATCAACTCAATCAGCAAGTAGAGTTGGGACACCTTTCGATCAAAGGACAGCATCTTAGTGTCCCAAGACAAGTCTCATGCTAGCCGTCCCGCAGAAAACCCACTAACATTTGCCATATGCAAGTCTCCTGATTGCCATCACTGACTTGTGAACAAGCCCAATTATAATCTTGTTTTTCTAAAACCCAGCATGATTTAATTTCATGAACTGTAAATTGGTATAGCAGGTGTTACCTTTGCCATCCAGTCAAAGCAACTCCTCTGATTGTCTTCAGCCTTGCTTTTTCCTCTTTCATCACCGCCAGCCAGGAAAGATGATTATCACAGTGATACCCGAAGTCCGTCAGGTACATGGCTGACCCCGTCGCACCCTTGAAAGCACTGGCAAACCAGATGTTGTCAAACACCGAAGAATAGCGTTCCCAGATACCTGTAGAAAGGTAAATGTTAATATACATTTTTTTCAGAGATAGCAAAAATATGGGGTATCTGAATTCTGATAGGGTATCTGAATTCCGATACGTATCCGAATTCTAACATTTCTCGAACTGAAATACAACTGCAACGTACAAGCTCCCACATCACAGTGGCTGAGCAATGAATGAGCATCAGTCAAGTATGAGCCAATACTCATCTGGAGCCTGTATAAACATTATTACTCACGGGAGAGGATGGAAACACAATGATCTTTACATATAACTTTATGTTCAATATTCTGTACAAAATTCCAAACATTCCCATTGATACAGAGAATTTTAAGGAAACTGTCACTAACCAGGAGGGAAATGCAAAGTGCGATTGTAGTTCCAGACCATTGGCTCAACTAAATCACCAATACCAGAACCTAGAAAGAAAAGATGATTAACTAACCTCAGTAATCCGTCAAGCTTAAAAGATGCCATTTGAGTCTAGTGTCATGCCATATTGTAAACAGCTATTGCCTGAATGGCGAGGTGGTACAATCATAGCCCGGCCTGACTTATCTAGTAATGAACCTTCACATGGCCAGACTTATCTAGTAATGAACCTTCACTTGGCCAGACTTATCTAGTAATGTACCCTCACATGGCCAGACTTATCTAGTAATGAACCTTCACTTGGCCTGACTTATCTAGTAATGAACCTTCACATGGCCAGACTTATCTAGTAATGAATCTTCACTTGGCCTGACTTATCGAGTAATGAACCTTTGCTAACCTTGTAACAACTCAAGAGGCCAGCCTCTATATACATCATCCCACATAACAGGCCTCATTCCTGGATACTGCTTCCGTAAGTGGAGGGCAAGTTTCTTGATGTACACTAGATAGATGTCGTGTAACTTTTTGCTCTTACACTTATCACACACACCCATGTGGAAGACCTACAGAAAGACAAAACAGAGAATGACGATATGGTTCAGAACTAGGCCCTAACTGACATAATTGTTACAATGAAAATGTATTGCATTTGAATGTCTTTTCTTAATATGATAAGCAAAAGCTCTCAAACAAAGGCAACGCAAAGCGTGGCATGTGCCCTCGACTGAGTGTTGTCAAATTTTCCCCAATCACTTCCAGTATGAAGAAGAAATTGGCTCCATCAGATCAAATGTTCTCCCCGAAATTAATGAACTTGTGTTGCTCACCTCATCAGCACCAATGTGGAACCATGGAAGACCAGGATGAAGCTCCACTACTTGACCTATCATATCACACACAAGTTTGAATGATTCTGAAAAGAGGTTATTGAATACAATCAGCAAATCGTATTCATTCAGGATGCAGGGAAAAGTATTGGAGTTAAAAGGAAAACAAGACCTCTGTCACTTTTAAACTGAATGGGGCACGTCGTTCTTATTCGTTGGCGGCTCAGAAAAATAGAAATGCAGTTATACACAATGCCGTAGTGCAGTTATCATGCATGCAAATTTGCTGGAACTTGGTATGTATAGTATTCAGACTCACCTTCTAATGCAGGACAGAGTGCCATTGGATAATTAGGCACCTCACGTAAATGACGGAATTTGTCATGCTTCAGAACAAACTGAAAACAAATAAACAGCAAATCTAAAATATATATATTTCCCTCAAAACCCAGTAGTCTTTTCCCCAGTAAAAGCTGATTCGAGTCAAACTCAGATGCGAACTCTGGCAAATTGACCTGGAAGCTCTGTTTTCAAAGTTGTCTAGGCATATCGCAGGGCTATTTGCCCCATCACACGTTTTCTGGTGCAAGGATGCCCAACACACACATCATCAGGAGAGACCCTAAAAATACTCACTTCAAAATGACCAAAGGTCTGAACAAGGGGCATCACTAGCAAATTGTTAGTTTCAGCCAAAGATTTGAACTTTTCTATTTCATCTTTCCTGAAAAGAAGTTGGATATCATACATGTGTTATGATGCCCTTACTCAGTCCGCTACCAAGCACAGCCTCATACACTTTAAATCCTTATGTTTCATTTCATAAACATATTCCTTTGACACAACTCAATGAAGCATAAGTCCCATAACAAAAGCTGCATAACCTTTTTACACAGTGTTACCAAAAATAAGCTAGCTTTAAAATATACTTTGGTATCACCTGCAAGTTAACTCTTTTTTGATGAGCAAATCTTTCTGAAGAAGCCTTACCTATATGCATCTTTACATGCCAACACTTCCAATTCCCCCGAGTACGGAAACATGTCTTCATACTCAACAAGAAGACCAGTTGCACCTAACTGGTGCAGGAGGGGGAATAGTTTCTCATAGTAACTGATCTTTGGTGGAGCACCCTTTAGATCGAGATGAACCAATCTGAAATTATAATTAAAAGGAAGGATAAAAGAAACTTCCGTTCAATTTCAATTCTCACTTCATTCTTACAAACAAACATAGCTCGAGGCCATGTAAACTGAAGTTTATACCTACCTGTGGCCTTCAGTGGAGTCCATTGCAAGCTTTATCAGTTGATAAGGCCAACCAGTTAAATTTCCCTGTTTCAGGCCTCGAATAAGTATTTCATCACCTTTAAGAGATAAGAAAGGACACATGCATTATTTCTTTGCAAGTTGCTGCATGAACGTATGGTAAAAAGGTCACAAAAAATCAACACAGCCTGTCTATCTTGTGGCCCAGTGGCATTCAATCTTGACACATTTCTAATGGGCTTTAAAGAATTTGTGATCTTGGGCAGGTCACTAATGATTGTCTAGTTCATTGACTGGTCATCTAGTGACTGAGACATAGTCACAACCTCAACTTACAGCCAATGAGCCATCATATCAAGAAGAGGAACAAAGTAAGTGTGGCATTCGCCTCCCCCTCCCTCCCAGCCCGAGTCAAAGGCATGATGAAAGAAACACTTGACCAATTGGCTAAATGAGACGAGATGTTCTCTCCGGAATCGACCAAAGTTTGTGAGGGACTAAGTTTCGTCTGAAAATAGATAACTGTTTACAGACAATGGCAGTGCAGGTAGGCCTACACGTCAACGGATCATTGTCGGACGTCAGTTCGCCAAGAAAATCAAAGGAATTGAAGGATGCATTGAACTCATCAACACATCATTAGTTTTCGGTGAAGTTCATCTGTTTTCCTATATAAATCACTTTGGTGTGTAGAGGGTAAGATTACAATTAACTCACGTTAAAGAAGTAGAGTTGTCAGTTCGTTACCGGACAAAACGTCCCCGGGTCAAAACGTCCCCGACTACAACCAGAACGTCCCCGTGTGTAAGCGCGCCAGGTGTGAGGGCGAGGAACTAGTTATTGGATCTGATAGCTGGAACCAGTCAACACTCAATATAAGAACATGATCCATCGAATTCTCCGTCTCATCCTAGAATCATGCAATGTAGAGCTTTCGGAGCTTTCTAATCCCCAACAAAACGTCCAAGGGAGCGAAACGACTGGGGGGTGAAAAGGTCAGGAAGCGAAACAACTGCTGCACCAGCGGCTAGCTGGGAGCTGGTACAACGACGACCACCAATTGTGCTGTCAAAATATTCTGATTTTGCTTGAATTCAATGAAATAAAAACGTGAATGCGATTTAAATCTCAAAAATTGCTCCTCGAGTAGGTATCCAACAACTCTGTCCAGCAACCGAGATCGTGATTGTGGAGAAAAAAGCAGCATAGATGATGAAAGGATGTTGATTTGCCCCTTTTTTGTTTTTGTTTTTATTTTCAATTTCCCTTTCGAATTCGCACAGGTATGTAGGCTGAGCCTATAAACCATGGATAGATAGATATCTTTGTTTGAAAAGTGTTGCACAAATTCAAGAACAAAACCTCAAGGCTGAATGTGATTTTGCTACGACTACGAGAGCACAAATGAGCAGTTGTCATCATTAAAAACTGTGCTCTATGATGTGTCCTGAAGTCGCCAGTCCCCCTTTCTCATAATCCTGGATGTGCCCCTGTCACAACACTTGTTGCTCTAACCACTTTATATGTCTGCGGTTTTCAGAGGCATCGTCCATAATTCAGCAAAATGTATGTGACTGTTGTAGAAACTAGTGAGGAGAAGCTTCATCTGACAAGGCAACCTTCCAATAGGTCTTGGAGCATTTTGATTGGTAAGTACTGCAAAGTGCATGAATAGGATAATTTTTAATCCCAAGTGTTTGTCTGGTGTTTTAAAATGTAAATTGTACCCATTATTTAAAACTTGATATCAAGTAAAGTAAAGTTCGTTTTGTCATCAGTTGTTATGTACTGTAGGACTTTGTGTTATGTAATTCGTTTCAAATTGAAGTTGAACCTGTCCTTATTCCTAAATTTTTTTTCTCCTTCAGGTCTGGTATCATTTGGATTTGGAGCGGCTTACTATGGAGCTGGTGAGTTAATTCAAATCCTGTGACTGATGCCGATGTTTTGCATGTTATAAACTCGGCAATGTTAGGTGAATCTATTTGTTCAAAACCTGTTTTTGGCTATACAGTGGAACCTCTCTTGTCTTAGTATTTCCCTACTGTTATTTTTAAATTTCTATTCATGCATGGGTTGCTTGGTTTTTCAGATCACCTCCTGTGGAAGTTGGCTTATGTGTGTGGATCTGTGTTCATTGGTCTGACATGTCTCGAAGAATGGGAGGTGAGGAGAGCTGGCATCTTGATGAAATTGTATTTATTTGGAAAGTGGCCCCCGGCTTTATGTTTTTGTATTATCAGTGAACAAGTTGAATAACATAACAATTACATGTACCAAGGGTTGTGGTCATCTCGTCCAGTGGACATTGTTGGACGACCTAGTCCGACAACTCCGTTGGAGGTGAATGTGATTGGTCAAGATGCTTCTTAAAGTCTTTATGATCTCACTTTTTCATTTTGTAAAGCAAGGATTGTAAATTCCGCAAAAAAATAACGCTGAATAAATTTTGAGGTCTACACTTGCATGGTAATTTTCTCCTGTATTCTGTCTTTCAGGATTGCATCTTCGACAAGATGGCAGGCCAAGTTGAAGTGATGAAGAAGAATATTTTCCAAAAATACTTTGCCTCCAGCAGTGAGCCAAATAAAGGTAGGAACGAACATTACTGTGACATAGTAGCATTCTCTACAGTCTGAGGATAAGTGCGAGTTGAGGAAAGTAGAACAGAACTTTCATCAGGACACTCTGACCAAAGTATTTTATAGATTTCCCAGCCATTTCATGCCATCATTCATCAAACTATCTTGATACCCGAACTGCGGTCTGGCACCAAATAGACACCAAATACAATGATATCGTCTCATTTCAAGACTTTGAATTGTAGTTCCTTAAAAGCTACACTGGTTCATCCAGAAATACCGGGGATCAAAACCTGGGCCCTACAGTGTTGTAGATTCTTATATCACGGATTAGACTTGCTAGCATTTCTCCTTGCAGTTGTTGCCAACTTGGCAGATATCTCGGATGTGGTTGTGGAAGAGGAGTTGAGTGAGAAGTATGCAGGGAAAGGTTACCATGTTGTCCTCAAGTTTAGGGAAGGTTACTCAGTGGGAGTGACTGAAATATCGACCATCGGGGACCAAAAGTGAGTAAGGTCATACAACCAGAGATACCAATTCTTCACGGAAAACAGAGAACATCCCTGTTTTGCTGGCAATCTCCAGATGTTCGTATAGTACATTTAATTCGATATATTTTTTACTTCCCAAGGTTTACATCAAAGTCATACCAGTGAAGTCTCTAATGAAAGACATCTCTACAAGCCAGACACCATCCATTGTGGACACTCTATTTTTGTTTCTATTTTTCAGCGAACACAATGAAATAGTCAATATAATCACTAAATTCCTTGACCTGGATCGTCGCGAGGGCATGCCGTCTAGTCAAGAATCGAAGGTTGATGACACGTCCAGTTCATCCGATGAAAGTTTTGAGAAAGTCGACAAGGCTGAAATTGTCACTGAGTCTCAAGATTAATGATTTGTCTCTTGTTGTGATTATAGATGTTAAATGTGTTCAACTTGTTGAAGTCAGATTTGTGTGGGGCCACAACTTTTTCTGTGCTTGTGATTAACTTGAGTAATCTTTACTGACTTTAGGTCACCATAACCCCAAACCGATGATGCATATGAGCTAAATTTTGGAGTGGACTTTTAAAACATATTGCCATCTGCCCCTCATTCATCTTCAAAATCATTTTATCATGATTTGGAACAAATGCTGGTTCATGCTGATCGGACTTAAACAAGTTGCCCATAGTTCATCAATTTATCTTTAATGGAAATTACCTTAATATCAAAACTATTGATAGTGTTTTTGGAACTGTTTCATATAAGATATGTATTAGCAAAATTTCGTGAAGCTGGTAATGTAAAACTATATTGATACAATGAAAAAGTGATAACTTGCGCTGTGTGTAAATGTAATTGAATATCTGTCCTTTGTGAAAATTGATTTTAATACAATTTCCCACTTCGTTTGATGGAGGGTATAAGGTTGTTATTGTGAGAGAAAAAAAAACGTTTGCACCAAAGTAATACCATCATATATGGTCATATTATATGTAATAAGTTAATCATTGATCAGTTTTTTTGCCATAATGTAGGAATTTCTGTTAGTCTCACTAGATCTCAAAACTTTTCTACGATATGTTGTACATCATCTTTAGAATTGGAGTTTCATGTGTGCAATGGAAACAGTTGTTTCATAAAAGCATAAAAGGATCTGTTTGTAAATGTTAAGTATGTCTCTATAATCAGAGTCTGAACAATCTCAAAGAGGATGTACCTTGCCCTTAAACATTTTTTGCCTTCATTAAGTTCGCGCCTAGAACTAGTGTTTCAACTAAATGTAGGCTCTGGACTTTTTAGCCAGTGGTATGCCACCATACTGTATTCCACAAATAAAAAAACTTATTAAATTCTACATTTTAAGGTAGTATGTAGCATTTGAGTCTGGTTATCACCAAGAGTTGGTTCACTGATAATGCTTTTTGTAAGACATGATGTGCCATAGATTATAATGTTAACCTTCTGATAATTCTTGTAGAAATACTTGATGACATTCATTGCAAAAGATATATCATATCCATTGTTGCTTTTTTGAGAAAAATTCTGATGACAGTGACACAGTATGGTTATAACTCCAAAATGTTGGCTATGGTGCATATCTCATTCTTCTCAAAATGGCAAGAATGGATACATGTATATCGCATGATGCAATAAAACTCTTCAATTCTAGTTCAACTTCTTTCTAATGTGGCCATATTGAAATAATTTAGGATTACGGGTACTTCTGCTATCTTTTATGAACCAACCCTTGGCCAGTCATTCCTTAAAAGGTTGGCCCGTTTGTGAATTTTTTACAGTGACAAAAGTTGATCTTTTTAGGCTAGGCTAATACAATGCAGCTAAGCTAGTTTGTGTAAATGTGTACTATATTATTGTAGTGACATACAGATGTTATATTTGGTCACTTTATGCTATCAACTTTCTGACTTGCACTCAGCAACGCATGAAGAAGTCGCAAATACGTGTATCTACAACGTCAAATAAGAAAACTACTTATGATGCACCTGGAATCTCAGTGTGTTCCAGTCCTCTCTTAATCTGCAGAAGATTGGATTTTGCAATTTTTCACATAATTTTCAAACTGAGTTTCCTTTACATGAGTTTGTCATAGTATTATTGACTTGTATCAAAAACATTGTCTC
This sequence comes from Lineus longissimus, assembly GCF_910592395.1. NCBI lineage: Eukaryota > Metazoa > Nemertea > Pilidiophora > Heteronemertea > Lineidae > Lineus > Lineus longissimus. Next base: position 20,964,513 of record NC_088308.1, on the reverse strand, counting down.
TACTTGAAGTATTTCTCATTGTGCTTATATTTGGAACTAAAAGTATTTGAACAGAATTTGAGTTGCTACTCTGCACAAATGAATCTTATCAAGGATAATTGCTCCTGCATTGTTGCATTTCTCATTTTGTCAAACTAATAAAAGTATTTCGGGAAATTTAGAATGGCTTCTTTCTGTGCACAGTTTTTAGAATAGGTCATTGTCGTTGATTTGTAATTGTCAGATAAGTGTATGCAGCTGCACTGTGTATATTATTCAGTATAATGAGTACACCTCTTCCACAATCACTGCTTTGCTTTAGAGTCTGATAGATTGAATGTGTGTAGCGTTAAATTTTTTTGTCATAAATTCTACTGATTTGTTTGCGTTTAGAACTTTTACCAGTGACTAGACGTAGCTTCTAACCCATATGTGTTTTCGAGGACATTTTTTCATTTCTACTTCAATTTTGTGATCTAACGTTAAACAGATATTGTATTAAGTTGTTGATGGGTTTTTTTGAGGGGTTGTTTCAGCAGTAACTTTGTGTCAGCTTCACTGTAAATTCACCAATAAAACATTAAAACAATAAATGGTCTTAGACACACGTGTATTCTTCTACTATTTCAAAGTATAACCAGGGACCAAGATATATATCCAAGCAAGTAGAAACAGCGCTTGATTACTAGGGTAGATCTCACTTCCAATATCATCATCATGGAATTAGAATGCGGCCCAAGATTTGTTTTCCTTTTGAAATGTATCATTAAAATGACGGGGACTTTTGCTTTCCAAAATTATACAATGTATCTGCTGTTTTTTCTTTTTATGTCTGTGTGTATGTGGGGGGGGGGGGGGGGGGGGGCAAAAGGTGGGATGTTGTGAACACCTGTATACACAATGTAAGGTTAGTTTCTATGCTATAATGATCTGTGTTATTATATACCTGTAGCCTCTCTATTAAGGACACCTTTGGGACTGACAGATGTTTGCCAGATTACAGAAGTAAAATTCAATAGAAATGATCAATTTGGGACCAAATATAGTGTCCTTTATAGAAAGGGTGAGTTTAATAGAGAGGTATCCACTAAAGAAGGGTCCACTGTATTCACTAAGATGTGAAGTATGCTTATATGTATCTGTGTTACATGATGCTGTATGTATTTGTGTTACATATTCAATAAATATTACAACTGCATAACTTAATGAATGTTTTTGTTTCACTGACTGACACTAATTTGAATTGGCTGGCTTGACATATCCGACATAATATGTGGGCAAAAGGGCCTACTGACAATAGGAAGAGACAAGGCCAAACACTGTGGCCTCAGTTCTGCTTGTCTGTGAAGGCTGGAGCAAAAGCTTGGAATTCTTGATATTTCAGTTCTACTAACGAGGTACAGACGGAGCTCATTCCGCTGAGCGCATTTTCCGTTAAGTCGGCATTAGGCTGGATAGCTGGCTGGGGATATCTAAATTTAAATTATACCGTTATTTGGATAAAATGTGATTCTCGGGAATAGTGGAACGTTTGGATTATAAATATCTAACACATCCAGCAGAAATGGATAAAATAGAAGGTAGAGGCGATTAGTTATTTCGTGGTCTTCGGCGTCTTGTATAGTGGTCGAATCTGACAAGGGCTGTTCCGTATAGTGCGCATAGCATAGCATAGCATAGCATATCATGTGTATACGTCATTGTCATCCAGTAGCGATGGCATTGATTTTATTCACTTTTCCGTGTCATTGTAGCAGCTATAAGGAGACAATAGGATGGCTGGAATACTTAGCTATGTAAAGAGCAATTTGAAGAGAGAAGCTGCTTGGTTGCATTGCATTCCCGATCCCCTTAGTAGCAGGCCATCATAAATTACCATGATTTTAATAAAGGGGTAATTACTGACGGTCCTGCTGCTAGACTAGAGTGACTACATTTTTATGGTTGGTGTATCTGATAATTCTCCATTACAGATCACCACGTTTTGATTTGTGACCTACTTTTCAAGGCAATCGGCCTCCAACTCTTAAATTTCACTGATAGTGGCACTGGCACTTCATTTTCAATACAGGTATCTCAAAGGCCAGGAAGCAATGCCAATATTGATAATGAGATGGCTCAGTCTCAATAGTGCCCACCTCAATTTATGCTGCCACACCAAAATAATGTTATAGTAGAACCTCTCTATTAAGGACACCCACAGGACTGACAAGTGTTGTCCTTAATAGAGAGGTGTCCTGATAAGAGAGGTCAAAGCGAATGGAAACAACCAATTTGGGACCAAAACTAGTGTCCTTAATAGAGAGGTGTCGGCTAAGGGAGGTACCACTGTATATACAAACAGAATGTTCAAAGGAAGTTATACTCCAAAGTAAAATAATTATACAGTAGAACCTCTCTATTAAGGACATGCTTGGGACTGACAAGTGCTGTCCTTAATAGAGAGGTATCCTGATTGGAGAGGTCAAAGTTAATGGAAACAACCAGTTTGGGACCAAAACCGGTAATAGAGAGGTTGTCTTTAATAGAGAGGTTCTACTGTATTTGGAATAATCAAGGCCTTGGAAAGCAATAAATTAGCTTATCTTGATTTGCATCTGAGGGTATTTTGCGTAGGAGCAACGATCCTTTTGCTTGTCTTGTAGTTCTTCATTGTCTGTTTTGTCCCCTGAAGAAGTTTTCCTCTATTTATAAAGGTCAACTGATGACCTTTTTTGACCAAGATCAGGGATTGTAAAGTCGTTACTAAACTATACTTTAGTATACTGTAAAACCTCTCTTTTAAGGACACCCTCAGGACTAATAAGTGCTGTCCTTAATAGAATAGAGCGATGTCCTGAGTAAAGAGATCAAATTGAATTTAGGACTAAAGTACTATCCTTGATAGAGAGGGTGTCCTTAATAGAGAGGTGTCCGCTGAGGGAGGTCCAATGTACATCGAGGAATCATCATGGAATGTTGGAACAGTTGATCTTGGAATGTTGGAGCAGTTCGTGAACTGATAGCAGCATGCACTCATTGAGCCACTTAGCATGTTTCACCTGACCACAGACTCCATCCTGTCAGCAGCTGGTATCAGGATCCATCAACATGTTGCCAGAGCTGGCCTAGTGTGGTTCATTTCATTCAGAACTATAGGCCTACTCTATATGTTACTCATTGTAAAGTAGAGTAGAACCTCTCTATTGAAGTCACCCTCTCTATAAAAAGACACACTTTTTATTAAAGACACCCTCTTTGAGGAGTCTGGACAGTATTTGTCAGTCCCAAGGGTGTCTTTGATAGGGAGGTGTCCTGATTAGAGAGGCAAAATTGATCGACAGCAACCAATTATGGATCAAAACTTAAGTGTCTTCAATAGAGAGTCCTGTCTGATTAGAGAGGTGTCCGCTAAGGCAGGTTCCACTGTATAACTGGTTGTCACATTGTCACATCTCACCCCCAGTAAGCTCTAAATCAACTTTAAGGGGGAATATGTGGCTGATTTTCAAAGAAAGGTTTAGTGGCATTCAAATTACCGTAGAACCTCTCTATTAAGGACACCCTCGGGACTGACAAGTGCTGTCCTTAATAGAGAGGTGTCCTGATTAGAGAGGTCAAATTGAATGGAAACAACCAATTTAGGACCAAACCTAGTGTCCTTAATAGAGAGGTTGTCCTTAATAGAGAGGTGTCCACTAACAGAGGTTCCACTGTATTCGAATAGATCTTCACCCCTCATTGGGATTAGTTCCCCAGCATTTCCAAACCAAATGATTATCAGAGAACAATAATTGCTAATTCCTTCATCATCTATCTTCAGGGAAATGATCAATCATGAAAATACTGAACACAGATTAAGAATTTCAGTTGTTTTAAAAGATTGACAGTCTTTTCTCATTTAAAAAATACGTTTCCTGCCACAATGGCGAAGAGTCCTCGGGCTAACTCCGTGACTCTGTTCAGTGTTGGAGCCATGTTTGTCGTAATGGTTCCCATGGTAATCCACTGTGAAAATAAAATCAACAATTTTATGTCGTGTTTCTGTTGGTTGGCTGAAAGAAACCTAGTTCCATCATCTGCACCTCAAGCCAGAAAGGAATAAGCATGAAACTTTAAAAAACGTTGCCTATGGCCGAATAGCGCGTTCTGGACTTCTTTTGGTTTTGATATTTTTTTTGCTTGTAACAGGGTCCTATTGATACTATATTGTATGTAATATCCTTTACACCTAGCTCAAATCTATACATGTACATATATGAATACTTGTTAGTCAGTTGTTACCCGAAACCGAACCTGTCCAACTGACATTTCCTCGCCTCCCCCACTCATGTACTTATTTAAGTTGAAGTTACATGTAACACTGAATAAATAGAATATCAATTAAGTGAGCGTGCATCTGAGATGCATTTGTACGCTGTTGCATGTCCCGCGGTGACATGTCGATGACATGCATCATAATAGCTGCATGCTAATTAATCTCGTACCTCGTTAAACCATCCGCATTGTATACGAAGGAGCCAACTGGCGCACACGGCGTATTGGATTAATGATGCAGCGTCGAATCGTGCCATTCTAAATATAGCACTGGGTGGTTCACAAGAGACAAGCTGTTTCTATTGGTTACCTTGGTGACTGTACCTCGGAGGCTGGGTTGGTAGACATGCATTGATGGATACTATAGACACAGTACCATTTGTATTCCATATAAGGGGAAAATGTTGATAATTTACTGTAGCAGGTGGCAATCTACATGCCATACACGGTCTGCAACATTCTATAGACTAACAAATGTTCTAAATAATTGCCATCAAATTATATTGGGGAATAAATTTTAGTCCATAGAAAAATTAATTCACCTGTCAAACAGTCAAAGGGACTACTATCCAGATAGATTCTTTGATCCAATCCACCCTTGACAAACTACCCAGGAGCAATCATCAGATGACGATCTTGGGTCCAATCCCACTCTTTAGTTGCCTGTCTCATTTCTCTGGCCTTCATTTATTATTTAAAAGCCTGTTCAGCAAATGTATAACTAAGATATAGTTAATCTATACATGAATATTCAAACTCAAACCATTGTCTCAAACAAGTTTTTGCCTGTTTCTCCTTTCAGAACGATTCCCAGGCCTTGAGGAGTACATAGTAAAGGTCTTATCGAAGGAACAGTTGTCCAATTTTGCTGAGAAACGGCGCCAGTTCTATGCTGAGTGCATAGAAAAGTTGAAATTACCAAACTCAAAACCACCGAGTCTTCCACCGAGAAATGAAGGCATCTGTAAGTTTTTAGAATAAAGGACTTTCAGCAAACAGTTTTGAAATAATTTGCACCACTTTCAACAGAGCAGGATGGATAAAATGTGAATTCATGTTCTGCTCAATGTTTTGATGCTGGTCAATTTTTGAAGACAATTTGCCCTGATTTTGCCCAAGTGTTGCCCCCTAAAACATAAAATATTCCATGATAAAGGTTTTGATGTGTACATCAGCTTCATGGCAACCAGTTACGGTGCGCATTCAGATGCTTGTGAATAAGGAACTCCAAACCACGACATGTTCATTTGAGGAGTAGAGATTTAGAAGTACATTGTATAGTGACTTTTTGGAAAGATTTGTTACGTATAGGAGATATATTGGGAGTTCCCTTTGGATATTCATTTAGACTTGTTGTATGAAATAAACTGCTGATTGTATCTGTTTCAGCATTTCCATCAAGAACGTCCTCCGTTTCATCCATATCAAATGCAAATTATGATGATGTTATCGTACCGGTTAAAATACCCACGCCTACAAAAAATAAAACCAAGGTAAGAGGTATAAGGAAAGACTTTGCTTTAAAAAAGGCATCAGTTCACCTTTAAAAAAACTAACATTTAGGAGAAGCAGCGCGCCAAGCACTTACTGAGTGCAAAGATGTGACAAGGTTAATTGTCTGTGACCGTATAACTACGGGGATAAGTTTGTAGAATGCGATGCATCCGTGAATCGCTGTGCAGATACACTGACAGAATAAATTGGCGAGAGGTTTCAGTGGTCAGGGCTTGCTATCACTAGTAGTTGGTAGAAAAGAGTAAAAATCATCATATCTCATATTGGTGGGGTTTTAGTACACCAGATTGCTGCATTGATTGTAGCATATTGATTGTAGCCAGAGTGCTCACTTTATCGATACCGCCGGTTTTAGTGAAACACTACCCAATTTTGAATGAAGTAAATCAATGGCAGCGGGATAATGGCTGTTGTATTGATTGCACTAGCGCCAGATGAAGCTGCGACGACACATGGGCAGCTGAATGTATGGAATCAGAAACGAATGGTTGAAATTTACACAGTCCCCACACCACAAATGCTGCTTTACCATGAAAATGAATGACTTTGTTAAGCCTGCGTGTTTCAAAAAAAATTCTTCCTTTTTGCACTCGTAAACATTTTCTGTCAATATTTGCCGCAATGAGTGATTTTGTGAGGTGTGCCACCATGGTTGAGCTCCAATTTGGTTTTTATCGGCTCCGCGACTCCAAATTTCAGTCTATGAGTTATAATGCTTCTCAGAAACCCACAAGGAGCAGAAGTCCTGGTGGAACGTCTCTATGGTAACCATAGAGTCCCACTATTCTGTCAGCCGATGATAATTGGTGTCCAAGTTCAGCCTCATTAAGCCCTTCCACTTCCTTTTGTCATCAATCTTGGAAAGTTTCTGACTATCTGCTGACAGAATCACATCCAAGACAATTCAACATGTCCATAAGTTGTATGTGCAGTTACTGCGTGGGCAGCTCACAGACCTGATGATAATCAGCAGTTTGCTACAGGTTGTGTGATGTGCATCTTGACCACCAAGGTTTTTGCATCTTATCAAGATAACCCTACATGTAAAGGGTGTATAAGACCATGAGGTCTATAGTCTCTAGGATGTATGATGTGATGTTATATTAAAAATGAACTTCGAAAACTTCGATAAATATCCAGATAATCAGCAGGTAATTCGGATTAGACTTGTGGAAGGATCGGAATGATTATACATCATGTTATTTTCTGTCCTTTCAGAACAAACCCAACCATAAACCACCGCCAGAACCATCAATGTATTTTGAGTATGATAGCTTACAAGGAGAATTAGGACTAGGCGGAGATGAAAGGTATGTTGTACATGCAAATCCCTCTGGCTGGGATTACTGGGGTTGGGATTACCTAACCTGACCTGAATAGCAATTGATACTAGACTGTGAAAAAATGGTCCCTATACTGCCCGACCTAAATTGACCAGTGACTGATGCTGGACTGCCAATTGGTCTGAGACTTAAAAAAATCAATTTGAATCATCTCATTTTGTTGAGGTGCATGATCAGTCATGCATCTGCAACCCAAATTGCCTGCTCATATGTCATATTATGACCCGTGGGCCATTCTAAATGAGGAGTCATGCAAACGCGATTGCCCGCAAGTTGATTTACCAAATGTTGATTCCCGCAGAATCAGACCGAGTGTTTATCATCTCCATGTCATTATGCTGTGCCTGCTGAGGAATAGAAAGAACAGTATTGATCCACGTACATGGATGTACACTCTGTGTTCGGACTCACCAAGCTCCATTGCCAGACTGGTCTTACTCCAATACTTGATTAGTCAAATGGCTAGAGGAGAAACTGATGCGGGAGAAAAAGAGAAAAACTATGTTTTTGCCTTCGAGCCCTGTTCGTGCGATAGCATCTTTCTACGAGTGTGAATTAAATATTGAAGCTACCATAAATTTGAAATTTAGCAAGAACCCTAACTGATTTTGCCATGAGAAGTCTGTGTTCTTGTAACTCTCATTATAATTCACTGGACATCTGCCAATAATGCCAGTGAAGAGCTATGAAGGTAACATGGAATCTTTAGCACTACACTATGTATTCATTGTTGCTGTCGTGCTGATATTGTCTCCTTGATATGCAGTGCTCAAGACATGTAATGAACAAGTAGTGTTGTCCTTGTGATATAAAAATAAACAAAAACAAACAAAACCATAGAAAATGTATGATATTTTACAGATAATCTTACAGTACATGGCATTGGATCTCCACTTTATGACCAATGTTGCAATACTTTTGAGGACAATACCTCATGGTATCAAAAGAGCATCATTTGTTAGGGATCATATTGTGGTCTTCTGTGTCATTATATTCTGCTTGTCATCGAAACATCAAAGTAAACATTGTCTGTGGCTTATCCATACTAGTATTACTCCAGAGACAATAATCTTAACTATGTGTCACCAATGTGTGCATCTAAAAAGGTCTGTATGCTCTTCAGTATGTCCAGATCGGAATACTGAAGTGTCATCATTGTGTACATCTGAAAAGGTTCCAGTTCTCCAGTATGCCCAGATCAGACTATGCTGTATACAACAGCTCTTTAGAGTATACAAATGTAGTATGTTGATGTTTTGATACCATTCTGTAACTGAAAGCTGTCCCTAAAGCAAAGACCCGATAAACATGACTATCTTGAGTTGTTTTGGCACAGATCACCTTCTGTCCCCAATGTCAGTCTATCTATAGACAGATGTTGGACGTTCTGTTCATGGACTGAAACAACGTTGTTGACACATGGTCTTTGCCATTTAGTCCGACTTGTCAGATAATCTATCCTTGATTGAGACTAAGAGGCTTAACAGAGGTGCAGAGTAGAGCATCCCTTTGTACTTATAAGCCTCTCCTTGCTCTTCCAAGGATGAAGAATAGAGGGCTTAGTAGTTGTCAATCAAATTTCTCTTTTTTACTTCTCATCGTCTGATAGTCATACAAAACCTGCTGCATGTTTAAGGGACAAAATCAATCTACTTTGTTTACCAAGCAAAGGGAAATATGCCAGTCGATAATAGCATACATACTGTATATAAAGCTTGCTTATATAAACCCTCGTAACGACATGATTTTGAACTAATAACATGAACATAGCTAAAATGAAGTAAACCCTTAATTCTTTTATATTCTAAATGGTTCCCTTGACTTAAATACTCAAGTAAACGGTCAAAGGTACCTGAAAACACAGATTTCTTATCATTCCCTCCTTGAGCACCACCGGTGAACATTTTCTTTATGCATGAATTTATGCCTATTTCAATATTTCTTTCTCCATCTCCTCCAGAATCAGCCCATCGGACAACTTCTACGAAATCCCCAACCCGAGTGGAGCAAAACCAGAGGCCTCAGGTCAGTACACACCAAGCTCATAATCATTTCACCTCAAGTTTTCTGAGAAAACGTGTACATTGATGTACTGTACTATACATGTGATTCTATCTTAGATTGATTTGATTCCAATGTTAGTAATTGGTAATCTTTTGGTGGGTGCACGCGCTGGTTATGACTGTGGTTGCTACTCTGTTCTGTTGCGTTATCGGTGTTTCTTATTCTGTATCACGCTATCAATCATAGACATTAGCATGTTATTCAGTTCGTGATACATCGCAGGGGCTCATCAAAATGAATATGTCGGTTACAGAAGACACGAGATTCTCTGGACAATATGGCAAAGGGATTGATGATGCTATGAACGAAAGCCCTAAAGATTTCTTGGGCAAAGGATTCTGGCAATTCTGATGTCGCCAGTAACTGGCGTATTAATTTTGATGAACCAATGTTTGTAGCTGTTGAGAATTAAATGGTCTAGTCAGCCCAAGTCAGCTCAATCAAGTTTCTGATTTCATCTCATGCTATTACTCATTGGGAAAAAAATTGGTTGAAAACTTGATGGTCTTAATCAGAAAATCAATCTGCAAAAACACAAGATTGCAATCAGTGAGATTTCAAAGCTGCTTGAGGGTGGAGCAGATAAATTCATTCATTCTCACAGTAAGTGTGGGGAGTTGGCTTGGCTGTGACGTAGTAAGCCAGCCTGGCATTTGAGTTTTCTGGTCCAGGGTAAGCACATCATTTCAACAGATTCGAAATCTGGTATATTTTGGTTTGAAATCTGGCATGTTTTGGTATCTCTCACCCTCATTTCTGCAGTTAAGCTGCTTTCACTAAATTTGTAGTGTTCTTGGTCTTGTTATGAAAAACCATGTGGCATATTGGTTTCGGACATTTTGCCATATGTTTGCGTGGTCTTGTCATCTTTTTAACTAAATTTGGTCCAACTTGTTTAATACATTATGAATGGTCATAGGCTGATTCAGGGGGCTGCTGATGATGCACCACCCCGCCTCCCCTTTGTTTCAGAATTGAAATCTCTGAAATCAACCATGTAATTTGGAAATTATACAAAAAAATCTGCATACGTAAGGATGATCTGAGCCTGGAAAGAAGATTTTGCCTTTCTTCCAATAACCAGCAACTCCAGCTCAGATGTCAGACCAAAATATCTCATTCCAATGCCTTACTCTCCTTATGCGAAATCAGGTGTGTCACGCAGGGATCAAATTCTAAGTCTGCGGAACACACACAGGGTCTTTTTCTCTAATCAGCAAATCTTATCTCCAATGTCAAAGTCAAGAGCTTCTGGTGATGTTCTTTCCGACTGCTCAGTTATTCTTCATAAACACAGCTCAAACATGTCAAGCGAGAGTTGCTTGCGGCGCGCATTATAAAGATGGTTAAAAACTGGCTGTGCAGTCACCATGCAGTGATCAATCAAGTGCAATGAAAGAACCAATGCTCAAAGTCTGATGTTTTTCTTCATATGGTTAGGATTTTAGAGTTACTTGTTTAATAGTTGAGGCTCTTTAACAAAATTTTGAATCCTAGACCATTGGCACGACTTAACGTCTTGATATGATACCTCGTGGTATTGTGTGTTCTAATGTGTCAAAGTCAAAGACGAGCCTTAGCACAGCGTGTCTTCCTGTTAGGTTTTGTTTTATAGTATATATAGATTAAAGAGACCTTAACATGCATCCACCCCAATATCATTACTGATCTTCCATATTCCCGTTCATCAAAGACAAGAGATAACCCAGACAAACTCCATCGTCAACTCGTGCTCGGGGTTTGTTTTGAAGTACCTCCTCCAAAGATTTAGAAATAAATCAAAGCCTGATATATCAATCCATTGGATGTCACTAATGTTACAAGCTTTCATCAATGATCCGATCAATACCGTGATCATATATCATCAGAGATGGTCGTAATCACTACCTTCCTGAGTATGCATGGCTTGTTAGCCGTGGATTGGAATGGAACGTTTCAAAGGGTTGCGCTTTTTCTGTTTTGATGAGTCACTTCTAGTTTCCTCATGTTCTAGTGTAGTTGACAAGGCTGCTGGGTATGCAATGCAGTTAATAAACTTTTGATCACCTGGTGTGAGGTCATTGTTATAGAATTTGATACTTCGGAAATGATAGTCTAGGAAATATCCCGATCGTATGTCCATGGGGCTTACAAGGTGATTGATAAATGTGCCATCCCATAAAGTATTGGTATTAAAATACCCATAATTTATGTGATGGCGCATTCTTTTGTTTACGTTCGTCATTAGAACAGGCCCTGATTGGTGTTGAGAAGTCAGATTTGTTCCCCCAATCATCTTACTGCGGTTAATTCGGCTTCTCTGGACCAAACTGAAAGCAGACGTAATGTCATATGCCATCTCAACCAATCTGAAAGCAGACATGACATCACATGCCATCTAAACCAATCTGGATGTAGACATCATCACAAACCACAAATGCGGTCTGCCTAGTGTATGAAATCGTCCCTGTAGATTCGACTGCAGAGTGGTTGGATGAAAGTTTGATTCAAGACACGAATTATCACTGTCGGCCATCTAAAATCAGGCACTTTGAGAACCCAGACTATAGGCATATCATGATAAACTAGAAGAATGGAGAATCATTTTATCATTGTTTAGACTGGAATTTAACATTTTGTCCATCCTATGCTTAAAATAGCCCCCACGAAGGTGCCATTTCTTGATAACTGAGACTGGTGGAATCGATCGGTTTATCATTCACCCAACCTTGATGTAATTTTGCTCGGGGCTTTTCTCAGTATTGTATTCAGTATCAATAACATCATATCTATTGTTTATATGACGGCCAGCATTGTTTGAACTCCAGACATTAGTCTGTTGGCGAGGCAATCATAACCTCGATCATGGCTGGCCAACTTACTTTAACCAAACAAATACTGCCAAGCATGTGTGATGATGTCTAAATGATAATTCGACAGAATTCTTGGTTGCTGGCTGTATAGTTGGTCTAGATGTAATCCTTACCCATTTGCGGGAGGGAGTTACCAGTGGTCTGAATCCAAGGAGGACATCCACTCTGATAGAATCAGCCATGCCATTAGCGGTGTTGTTGTTTCTTTATATATTGCCTGTCTCACCATTACCTAGAAAATAATGATTGACAGGTCAAGATAGGCAACTAATGGCTCCATTATTCTCCCAGCTTGTGATGAGTAGGGAGAGGCTCCTCTGATAGAAAGTGGACAGCCTGGTTCATTTCTATTTGCAGATTCAGTCAGCAGTTTGATATCATTCAGACTAGAGATATCTAGGGCTGTCATCATCATCATCATCATCATCATCAATATCATTGTGTCCTGAAGTTATGCGGCCATTGGGGCAAACCTGTATGAGATTATTAAAGTGGCACCACGCTTTTCTGTCCTCTGCAAGGCGGATCTTGGTCTTTCTTCCTGTCCAGTCCATCACATCTCAGTTCAATGATCCAAATGGAGAATGGCCTGAAAGCTCTTTTCAATGTAATAAATCACTATCCGTGGTAGTGGGATATGCTGAAGACTAAATGGTTTAAATCAGATGAGACGTTCGGCTCATTGTCATGGTAACTGGAAAATGCTTGGTAATGGTAGACTGGCTGTTCTTTTCATTTGCCTCTGTGGTTTTCATGATTAAAGCTTGGTATGACATTCATGCAGAAAATGCATCTCACTTGATGGAGACTGGTTGTGCTTCTGTATAAGTTTTACGTGATTGGCTGCATTGGCGCTTCATTTCTTTATACTTTGAAGTTGACATGATCTAAGCTTGGTGTGACATTTCATGCAGATAAAACTACGTTGTGAAGTAAATATTCCACATTCAAAGCATTGTTGGTGTGAAATACATGTTGACGCTGAATGTCAAACCAATTTCATGTCATTGCAGAAATGACTTAACCAATCTGATGCAACCAGGTTGTTTTCAGGGTCATATGAAAACTATATATATCTGTCTCAGTTGGAAATAAAAGGTGTACCTGGCCTTGTCCCAAAGTTGTTGGAAGATTTCCAAAAGACGTCTAGGTAGAATTTCTTAAACTGAGAGTGGGTCCTGTCTGCATCTCTGCTGACAAACTGGGCTAAACTCCTGAATGGCCTTTTCCTCTGACAGATTATTTTGTCCAACAGGGTGAACCGAAAACCATGTTGTAAGATGTGTCATATTTCCTCAGGTAGACATACCTGCCAAAAAGAACATAAAAGTGGAATGTCCCAATACTGCAATATAAGAGAATATAGCCAGTACCTTTGTCCACAGTGGTATTAAATGAAAGGATTTTGCTTGCATCTGATGGTTATGGTACTTTTCCAAACGCTATGTTGAATGTTATGCTGCGTTCTGCCTTCTGTTGCTTATGCTTGTTTTATGTTGTTTATTTCTCAGTGGCCTGCAAGGAGAATGGCAACTATATCGGTCTTGATCTCAACTATGCTTCAGGTACGTGTGCTTTCTATGCTTTTAGTTTATTGTTGCTTGCGTGTGCTTTCGCCCCCTGTTTCGGTAGATTATTTCATGCCCATGTGTAATCTTGCATTCTGGGGCAGTTCCTAATTCTTGCTTTCTCTGTCATCTCGCACAAAAGATTGCGTGTGATGATGGAGGGTGAGAGCAACAAGAACCATCAATCTCGAAAGGATAGCAATCTAGAGGCCATCCCCAAGATAGTACTTCTGTGAAGCGACCAGATTATTGCCATCACAATTTTTGGGAGTGTAAGTATGGGGAATTTTCCATGGAAACATAGCAGACATGGAGGTACTGGGCCTTGGTGTTAGGTGCAGAGCTATAGCTAGAGGGGAGTGAGTAGCGGGGGCAAATGTCCTCAAGGGTCACCAAAAAACTGTTTTTATGCAGATTTGTTAGACTGATGGAGAGCCCTGCCCCATGACCAAAAGGTTAGCTATATGGCCCTTGGGTGTGGCAGTTGTTTGTTTTCAGCATTGAAAATAGGAGTTCAGTGTATAACGAAGCCAAGAATAGGATTTCTCCTGAAGCCTTCATCTTGGCCGTTTAGGACGTTAGACATTCCATCTAGCCTAACTAACTGGTAGTCTTATTTGTATGATCATCAAGTTCTCAAGTGTGCTTAATGTCAGCAAGTCGTACAAACTAAAATATTCATTGTTTTTAATAGTTCCAGGAACAAATCATAAAAAGTGTAAGTGACAGCACCAAGGTTTGCAGGTATCTTTGCATGCTTATAGAGAGTGGTTTGCATGACCATGTTGACAGAGCAGCTTGACTGGTGTTCAGACACTGCTTATTCTGTCACAGTTCTCCTACTAAAAATTTACCCCAAATCACCGACAATTCAAAAGACGAGTGCAGAGATGACCAGACAATAACTATCTTTCTTCTGGTTACATTTCGTCAGAACATTTTAAACAACTTTCAAGAATTTATAACTGGAAATGGTATACTTTGATATTCTGGTCCTAGGGTTGGTTTCCTGTTGGCATTCCATCGGGCGGGGTTTGTGTAGTGTTGAAACATAATACAGGTCATATTGTTTCCTTTCCAACCTTGCCAATGACAAGGCATTAAGTTTTTCATGTTTCTTATTTTCATAAGACTCAGTAAGTCGCAAAATCCGCAGAAAATTTTTGTTAGTTAACAGTATGCGTTGCCGTCCCCATCTTTCTCATACTTAAATAGATGGTGACATTTAGCGTAAGGGATGATTCACCACCATTGTGCTTCATGGGAGTCGTGTATTATCTAGCTGAGATCAGATTCTTGGAGGCAATCATTGCCGCTCCTCAGATGCATGTAATACGGAGTCATTTTGTCTCACAGTTGTTTTTCATTTTTGGTCAAACACTGCTGATACTATAGATCAAATGTAGCCTACATATATGGGGTGATGAACTATTCAGAAAACTCAGACTTCAAGAATTCAATGTCTATTGGTTTTCACATCTGATCTGGCTAGTTGTGTCAAACCATTCTGAACAAGTTCAACTGCCAGTGGTGTATGTCACTTCAGCACCCTCTATCAGCCAATTAGTTTCTTTTATAATTGCTATTGCTGTTGGCAAAATTGAAAGAGCACAACCTTTGATTGTGTATAAGCCAGGCAGCTATAGGCACCCATTAGAAGTTATTTGCAGATAGACTAACTAATTACTAATAGAATCACTAATTCCCACATATCGAAGCATGGTTTTCCAGTTCTAATCAACACGATTAGTATGACATTTGCCTGAAAAATTTAGACAATTTGAACAAAATATCTTAATCCTGGAGCATGATCTCTTAAAGGGACGAATTAGGCATGTGATCTGTTGTTTTTTCCATTCGAAAATGGCCTCAAGCTGGACCTTGATGTCTCCGAAGATCTTTGAAATGCAATACCCAGTGCATGAGAAGGGAAAGTAACCGAAATTCACAAGCCATGGATATATCTCCCTCTCCCTCTTCCTATTTACCCATTGAAAGAATTCCTATTCTGCGTGTGGAGCCAATTCGACATTGCAATGTCAGTCATCTCTTCGGAAATGTTAGAGCCTGTTTCAAAGCCTCCATTAACCATAAACAAGCACACAACATGTTCTTCAGATCCAAACTAACTGCAACGGTCTACAGGGAATGCTTAATGATTCGCTGCAGTTTAAAACACCAATATGGCCATGCAATATGGCATCAAATAAAATATTTAAGACAGGCTATGTGTAGATGTCTGGATCTGGCCTCTCCACTGAAATGGTTGAGTGCTCTGCTAAAATGCTAATATGAGCTTCAGTTCATCATCCATCTTCTCAGGGCTGTTATAAAACCACTTGGTACCCATCCATTATTGAGAGCAAAAAATTCAAACGTCACTCTACTCTATGTCTATAAAAACATCTAGGCGGCTCTGGCCCAAGGTCAGCAGTTTTTTCAAGGCGAGAAAATTGATTTTAGTTTTAGGCTTTGTTGATGCACTTTACATGCCTAGGAAGAATATAGGATGCTGTGGCTTAACTTTTACTACACTCAGGGACGAGGCAGGGGGCTTGAGATTGAGACGGGGTTTTTTTCCTGTTAGGTGTGCACAATGATGTCACCAACATCTATTGTCTTTGTACAGCAGCAGGTCTAGATGGTTGTGGAGCATGCAGTCTCCTCATCATGTGGGCTGCCATAACTGCAGGGAAGGCAAAGATAGCATGGAGATGGGAGTCTTAATGTCCAATCACTTTCTTGATATAACCAATTCTTCATCCATATATGTTTTCTTTGCAGATAGCGACACGTCATATGAGCCAATGGATGGCGACGATCAGCCGGGTGGAAATAAGTAAGTAGAGATGTAGTGGAGCGATGCGTGTCAAATCCTCCTCATCCTGGTTGATAGATTTGCTACAGTGTGGATTAAGTCATCTGGGTTGAGGGACATGGTTACCAATGGTGTCTAACTAAATCTTTAGGAATGAATAATGCAGGAAGGAGACATTCTGGGTTTATGGCTTTCATTGCAGTGATGTCAGATGACATGGCTCCTTTCAAAAGCATTACTGGTATTAAAGTCGAGAAAGTGTGCTGTTTTGCATCTTGTTTGAGAAATTTGATGAGAAATGTATTACTTATGACCATGGCTTTGAGGGTGACTTAAATTTAAGTATGTAGCTGCCATCTTTTGTTGAATGTAAGTAAAGGTATCTTGCCTTGCAGATCATTTTTAAATCAGCAGCCCCAGTGTCAGTGTTCCAGTGTTAGTGTAAGTGCTCGACAACAAAGTGTAACTCTCCACATTCCAATTGATATCAAGCTCCACATTTGTCGAACATCTATATACTCCACTAACCAAATACCACTAAACTGCTATCTGACTAAACCAGTCCTCTTATATTGTATCAAGTTCCTTGAAGTCCTCTCCACGTCACTGGAAATCGATTGGATATGTAATTGATTTCTGTCCCAAACAAACGACTGCGAGTGTGTGATGTTGTGGTTGATGGGACATATTCAACTCTGTCTAGCCGATCACTTCCTGTGTTGTCTTTCTTCTATGAACTAGAACATCGCTTTCAGTACACCAAGTCAATGCCCTGGGATCAGTCTCCAGGACCAGCAGAATTATAACAACAAAGACCTCCTTGTCCAACCCTCTCGCCACCGCAATCAACCAGTCAGCCAAATAAGTGTACAGACGCATTCATTTGGTCTGAGCCACTTCCTTCATCCGGACTTAACAGTGTAGATGTCGATAGCGTCTTATTTGATATGCTGGCCATCGTCATCTATCTCATTTCTGGTCTGCTTCAAGGCTCCCCGTCTTCATCAGATATTCCAGTATCGAGGCAGTTGATTCGGTTACCACAACATTACATGGTGTTTGCTGTTCTGTGGTACAGTATTTTAGTACGACATACCAGTAACCAGACCATGTTTTGATGCTGAAAAGGCAAAGTAGGGGTCGCCCACACCTGCCTGTCCAAGTTGTTTTGTAGGAAAATCATGCCGGTTGTAATCGCAGTTGATGCTGTACATTGCAGATAGGAACAAAGCCAGGTGACAGAAAAGACAAAACTGAGCGGGGGACTGGGTGGGGCACCCATTCCATGACGTAAGACAGGGAAGAATCCACATCAAAAAAATAGACACCAAGGTCAAATCTCCAAGTGGGGCAAAACTCAGCAGTCGGCTTTAAAAAGATGTATACAAGACTCATTCTAAATGTAGATCCAAATGCCATTTAGTCATGTTCATCCACAGTACATTTAAAATGCTTGTGACAAAGTCACCAAGCGCTAAAGAATACTGTGATCTGCTTAGAGCTGCAGTGATACCTTTTAAAGCATTAACCATGACTCATACCCAGCTGTTTCTTTAGTCATGTTAGTCGCTCGCTAGACCCGCTACTGACGGAGACGACCGCCATTAATCACAACCATTTTATCTGGCGTATGTCACATCCAGAGCTAGAAGCCATGCAGCTTTTTATTGTACGTTGAAGCCTTACAGGTTTAAATGCGATTACAGAAAAAATGGATAAAATATGTGTGAGTTAACACGTCAGAAGTAATAACAGTCAACGTCAGCTGACATTTATTTCAGCTTAAGTTTGCCTGAAATTATTTTTAAATGCATTCATTACTGAGTTTGAGGATTAAGTAATTGAATTATTCTTATGTCATATGAGTTCAGGGATGGGCAAGTGTAAAAGGAGTATGCTGTTCATGATACATTTGACTTGGTGGTAAGATATTGTAGTATTACTCTGGGGACGGGACTTGTCTTAAAGTGTGTGTTAACTTGTTTGAAAATCGACAACTTGTGTGCAATACATGAGTATGTCTCTGTAAGTTTAGCAAACTATCAGGAGATCATAATCAAAGTGATGTCTAAACCTGAAAAAGGTATTGATGATATATAGTGCTGGATTTGTTCCCCTTTTACACTTGTGCAGAAAGTTCAATAGTAGTAACTCAGTTCGCTCCCAACCACCCATTATGTGACCGTAATATTGGAAGCAAGTTATAAAGCTATCATGTAATGGTGAGCCATTGCAAACTCCATTGCCAATACATGCTTTGAATAAACCTGTGTCAGAGAACGGGGCTGGTTATAGATCAATATGGCTCTATTGCTGCTTTACCACCATATTATAGCGCATACAAACACTACGACCAGGCTTGCACGAGTGTTTATTCTTCACCGAAGTGGTACAATTGCTTGGGAAAAAACTACTCTGATACCGCTATGTGATATTATACAATCCTTATAGGATGTAATCGGGTGATAGTGCTAATAATTTACTTGTTCTTTCTGAAGAGTATAATCGTACTGTGTCTAGTTTTATTGAGTATGTATAAGTGGTTAATTGAGGTTTGATGTAGCATATAGGTTTACACTGTTTCTCATAGTGATAGAAATCTTCAATTATATATACTGCTATCCCCAGTGGTTCCTATAGTCCATTTATTAAAACCTTGCCTTAATTGTAGGTTCCTTAACTTCCAATATCCAACATGAGTAAAAATTCCTTCTTTGGATGAGCTAATTGTAGTAAATATCATTAGTTTTAGTGATGGACTCATGTATATTCACATTGAGGAGATGGAAAATGTTATGTAATCCACTCGTCTAATCCTTGGCTCACATAACAGAGTTTTAAGTGAAATCTTGTCCGACAGGTATTGACAAAATAACAGAACCTCCCGTCATGTCCATAGTTAGGAAAATGAACTATGCATGACCATTATGATTGCATTTTGTGCCTAATGCAGCTGCCCTACCCGAGGCCATTATTCTCTCATACCATCCTGTCCAGTTCTATTGTCAGTTAGAATCTGATGCCTGAAAAAACTGTTGCGCTGCGAATCTAGTAATTCTCCAATTGATGGTAGTGGATGTGGTTTATTGACAAGCAAACCCACGAGTCGATGTGGAAATTGCAAACAACCAACTCCACTACCGATGTTGGAGAACATGTCTGTTGACATGGAAACACCACGAGAATGAATTTCCTGGTTGTGATAATGGGCCATTTCCAATTCTTGGTGCTGGGTCTATGTTGGATTCTGCTCTAGTTGGAGCAGAGGTAATTTTGAGGTTGACAAGCAAGCTTTGCATCATCCGGTTGCTAAGTTATTGTAACGTTTTAGAGGAGTTGGTCTCATTATTCTAAGTTCTGTCCACCTTGACAGTAAACAAGCATGCTCCATCAAGTCCCAAAACCCCATCTTACCTGCAATGATTTGAGGAATTGATACCCAAGCAGTGATGGTTGACTGACATCACTGAGGCACATTGTGCATTATATGCTGTAAGCAGTGGTTCATTGTCTCTGCCATTGCGATCTCAGGGCTTTCATAGCCACATTCAGTATAACCATGACAGCAATCTCGTCTAAAGCTGCCGTTCATGAATTAAAAGTCACCTAGGCCCTTTTCACTTTTGAGTTTGCATAGGGTCTGCCAAGGACATTGGAGAGAAGACTGTGGAACGATTCTTGGGTTCCTTCACCTCTCGTGGAGAAACCAGTCGGTTTAATCACCTTGGTGTTCACAATGATGTGACTCTTCTTTAATGTTTCACATAACAACTTTGATGAGTGAAGATACTGCAGATCAGACATCAAGAGAATTATGGAAGGTATTGATATAAGAATTAGTCTGTCCATTCTTTTTTCAACAGAGGATATTAATGCCTTTAATAAAAACATGCTGCCACTGCATGTTCTATTGTCATCCTTCTACATGACGGAAGATGACTGGCTTGGATGCTGCAGGCGCATGTCTTGCTATTGGAAACCTATAGATATAATGGGTTCTTTATCTGTTTTGGAGTCTGGAAGTGGAAGGGTCAAGGTCACAATAGGGCATTGATTGAGAGATAGTGCTGGTTAGTTGATGGAATCCTATTGGATTCCTTCACTGGGGGCTAAATTAGTCTCATCTGCCTCCGATGCTCTTGTCAATTTCTTCAGGACTGGCCTTTGCCATTGATCATACTGCTGTGCATCTCCCTTTACTACATGTAAGTGATGCGTTGCAGGCAATGCCTTTGAAATAGGGTGTGTATTCCCTGCATTTGGTAGGCCTACCAGTAATTGGAATGCGGCAACCCCTTTTGTCCATCCTGAACAAATCGGCATTCAGGTAGACAAAACAGAGATGCTCTGCTCAATAGTCAGGTCTATGCACAGCTATAGGATATTACTCCTCCTGTCCCTCCTTTTTACTGTCACCCTAGCAACCTGGTGAGGAATCTTTCATTAGCTGACACCGGAGTGACTTGTAACCAGTCTCACTTTTGGCTGAGCGTGCCTTATGTCATTATGTCCTCTCCAATCTAATAGAGAGCGTGCTGATGTGACCTCATCCCGACTCTCGTGGAGCATCTCATTCACCCAAAAAAAGAGGAATCACGTCTGAGGGTGAAGCCTCAGGGTCAAGATGATGTGACCCCTGGTTGGCATTCTACAACCATCTCGGTCGAATCAGTCTGATTTTCCATGCACATGCAAAGAAATCTGGTATAATCTAATGATTTATCATCCCCTGGCGCGTCAAGCACTCCTCTACCATCGTAATTCCCAGCATTGATTTTATGGCAGTTGTGAATGCATTATCAATCTCATGATTTATATCTTGAATCTGTGTTCAATGTGCATGAATTCTGTCATAGGAGACATCATAGTGCGCACACTCATCACTCATCGGTCCTGTGTTGCAAGAACACATGGTCAGTGTTTCCTTTTGATACCTATGGAATAGGCGGTGCGGTATCCTGTTGTCACCATGTCCGAGTCTATTAGATATAACTGTTTCTGCTCTTGTCACTCGAGGATAGCTTTGCCTTTGGTGACCGTCATGATCCAGTTGGTTCTGCTCCCATGCTTTGTTGTGTTCGACATATTATTGGCAAGCTTACTGACAAATGAAATGTCTGTCCCCAAACCCTTCAAGTGTTAAATGTATGCCACACCCACTCTAAGAACACTTATGAATCCATCCATAAATGGCTTCCCACAGCCAGTGATATAATAACTGCTATCATTGCACTATGGGGCTACTGGTCTTTGCTGATCATACGATTCCCACCCATGGATGTCAACACTAAAGTAAACCTGATTATGGCAGCCTTTCATTGCATCAACCTGACTATATCCGGCATCGGTGTCACGTTTACGCCTAACCCTTTCAGTAATTCGTCTGCCAACCTGAAGGGACTCTCTTTGTGCTTATTTGGCCAACGAAGGATGCCCTTGGTCTCTTGACTGGCTTGCCTTGGTCATCCAACTCGCTCAGTCTCTATGCATCAATATTGATGATAAGCTTGACTCCCCTGAGATGACTTATCTTGCGATTTAAGCTGTCATATTATGATATTGGCATCAAACCAGCTCATCACTGATTTTGTCAGAAAATGATCAATTTATTTCATTATTGCATTGTCTGCGCCTCCAGCACAGGGATCAAGGAGGCCAGAGTGGAAACCCTGTTGGATTTGTGCTGGAGGTAGAGAGTCAACTACAGGGTCTCCCCGGGATCTAACCCGGGCCCTATATTGAAGCATCTCAAGATTATACAGACTGGAACTTTCAGTTTTCTGATTCCTCTCATCTTAAACTTTCAGACAAAAGGTGAAGAAGAACAAGTCGAAACGTGCCAGCCTGGACGTACAAGACGGCGTCGGGATTAAAAGCTTTCACAACATTGTCATAACGGGCGAAATCTATTACAAAATGAAGACCCAGTGGAAGAAGCTTCGCTGGAGTGCGATCACGGGCAACCGACTTGTAGGATTCCTGAAGGAAAGAGATGCTAAACAGACACTGGACGTGGTTCTGAACGGATATGATATGCTGTATGTAGATAGGGACGGAAAACGTAATCATGTGATCAGGATATCGTGTCCGGGGTGCGAGACGTATTTCATAGGATTCGAAACGAAGGAGAAGGCGGATACTTGGCTTCAGGTGAGTCTGGTTTCTGTGGTCAATGCATGACGCAGAGATCCATTTTTATTGCAGTGATGCGTGATATTTATCACATGCAACAAAAATCACTTGGCTGCAGAAGTGATGACAAGGGATTGCTCTATCAGTTGGTCACTGCAACATGCAATGAATATGAAACTGGTTTGATCTTATCGCAGGTTGATGCGAGTAGTGATTCCCCTGCACACAAGTGACATTTATATCGCTCATTGCAGCAATTATTATCTCAGATCTGTCCAATAGAAATTGTGTGTCTGCGATGTGCTTTTGATGTTAGTTTAGTATTAGCTTGTAATGATGCTCTTCCCGCTCCTTCAGATTCTCATTAAATCATTTACATGTACCTTTGGAATCATTAGTTTGAATTAGTCTTCAATTAGACCTCCATTAGCGCAGATTGTGACATAATGTGTGTGTTGGTTATCTCAGAGACCAGATCAAATAAGCTGGGTAGCTGCCGACTGATGTTAAACTTGAAAGATTTTTGCTGCAATAAGAGCAATGCAGGGTGGGTAATGAAAAGAGACCTACATGTGACTTCAGATCATCAGATGATGTGAAAAGCATGTGCTTCATCTGTCATCAGCCATGTTGGAGTTGCTCGTTGCGGTTAGATGATCGTGACAGCATGATGCAGTTATAATTAAATCCTATGAGGATACCCCTGATTGGCAGAGATGAACATGGCAGATGGTTTGATCAGAAACCGAAAATGGATGACACCTCTGACTGAGAAAGTATTTGATTAATGACAGTTGCCTGAAACGTGCAGTTACTTGATGCATAGATGAAGGAAATGATCTTTTTTCGGGATACCAGAATGGGTTGGATATTGCTGTAGGGTTATCCACCCATACTTTTGTGAGATTTGGGATGTGTAGGAAATACTGTCGGGCTTCAGTTTAGCTTGCTTGTAATGTGAATCGGGGCGTGACCTTGTTCGAATGGGATGGTGGGATAGATACCCCATTCCCTTCAGACATTTGTCAGGAGTGATCCTACCCAGATGAAACATCCAGCAACCAAACCAATTACTATGCTAATCCATTTAGTTTGAGTCATCCTGTATTCTCTCGTGCATGTCCTCATGATCTCACATTAACCCCCTCTTCCCACTTGGATTTATCCTGCATAGATGTATCACATTACATCCCGTCTTGCTTTGATAGATTGTTTGTCATAAGGCTTTCTCAGCCCGACAACGTCATAAAATCGATCAGTTTTCTCGACGCGTACGTTGACCTCAGAGGATTTGACTCTGAATCACCATCACAGCCTACCAAGCAAGCAGGGCGACAGCGATGAAGCAGGATGAGTCATCCTCTGGTCAGACCATCAGACGGATCAATGATACCCATGGTGCCACCTGTTGATCCGTATCAGAACTGCACAGTTGATGAGATTGCCTTTGTTGCGGTGCTGTGTGTCCTTATGACAATGCTATTGATGTCAGCCAGGCTATTGATTATCTGGCCGTGGTGTCCTCTGTAGCGAAGATCCTGTATGCAGCGACAGAATCCACTATGATTCATCTGCGAACGTGATACCAGTATTGTCTCCAAGATAACGCAGCGGCGACATATTATGTTTGCTACGCTTTACATACAGAGTTCTCTTATAACCAAAGATCTCAAATGACCACACCAAATTGAATTTCGGTTACCAGTTGTAAATAAGTTAAAGCAGTGTGCTGTACCGGGGAACATAGGTAACTCTTGGGGGAAGATAGGTACCTCTTGGGGGAAGATAGGTACAGGGGAACATAGGTACCGGGGAACATAGGGATGACCCCGTAAAATATTGTGGCTATAAGGCTTACAGGCGATATCAAAATGTATAGTCTCACATATGTATTTTTGACGATATGTTTTAGGCTCTAGGGGCAGGGTTTTGCAAGTTTAAAAAAACACCGGATATGGTTATCGCAACAAGTAGACATGGGTTAATACTATTAATTCTGATTATGTTCTGTCGATTATTGCATCAATGTAACATAAACCAACACACTATATTATCTAACACAACCCTCTCAGTGTGTTGTCTGTGTGATTGATTTTGTTGAGCACAATAGTTCAAATTAATTAGTGTGATTGGAGCTGGCATACGTTCCCGTGCCATAGCGTGTAATCACTCTCTCCATCTGGGCGCAGTCTGTATTGGACAGAACTGTTGGTGTGCTATGCAAAATCACTGTACTTGATCAGAGGAGTGGTTCAAGCACCCAGTGTATCGGTCGTCATGCTAATTGTGGCCTGAGGCAAGTTACTTGATTGCAATAACCCTTGAAAGTGATTTTTGTCGCTGCGATAATGTTGCGATTTAACCAGTCAGCGACCACTTTCCTTTCATGTTGTCATGGCTACATCCCAGGTCACTGCAACAAAAAGTGCTTGTCATGCATGTCACCTGCAGGGAAAGGGTAAACATGCTATGCTGCCATCATATTCTGTTGATTACCCCATAGTACCTCTCAAAATCAATCTCTCGAAAGACTCTAATGCCTGTCGCCAATCATTATGTTGCCGACTAATTGATAAGTCAATTGATAGTAAAAACCGAAAAAGATCATTCACAAATAATCCATTCACTTTCGATCTTGAAACCCTTGATACCAATCATAAGTGCGTCTGTCCCTTCGGGGAGCTCACACACTTCAATCTCTCTACAG
Source organism: Lineus longissimus (assembly GCF_910592395.1). NCBI lineage: Eukaryota > Metazoa > Nemertea > Pilidiophora > Heteronemertea > Lineidae > Lineus > Lineus longissimus. The sequence continues at coordinate 20,939,239 of NC_088308.1, read as the reverse complement.
ACTCCTTAAAACATTCATCAGCTGTTGTGAAGATGATAATCGAATAAGAGCCCTCCCTTGGGTAGCCTCGGGTATCACACCGTGATTGGCTTCTAAAGTATCGCAACACGTTTTTTTGCCGATGTCTTTCTTAGTATACATCAAGTATTGCTTTTTAAAGTGATTATGAAGTGAGTTGATTTTTACAGGCTTCAAACGATATTAATAAATAAGATTTGGAGATGATGTCATCAGATATAGGGGTGTGTCATTGCAGGTGTATCACGTAGTATAGGTTTATATCATCTGATGTACGTGCCCCCATTTTCTCGGCTCCTGGATCCACCCCTGTAGACGTGTACCTGATATCAAATTTTGGTTGGTTTCTAATCAGCATGATATATTCTCGTTCCAGCATCTGAATGCGGCAGCGGGCCATGATGCAGACGGTAGGAGTGTTGCCCTGACGTCAGACAGTGGCATTAGTGTGAGTAAGAAATACGACAGATGTAGACAGGCACTATATCTGTCTTCATGTACAGTGGCACTTTTGACAAAATATCTCATGAAAATAGAATAGAGCTTCCAGTTTCCACACCAGTGTGGCCGCCAAGCTTCAACACACCTAATCTGCAATATCAGCAATATCTTGTTGGCTACCTTTATGACGTACATTTAGGTCTGGAGCTCAAGAGTGCTGGACTTTTATTCATCTAAAATCTTCCCAGAATTTGAAGCTTCTTACTCAGGAGGACAAAGTAAGTACTCGTAAAGAAAAATTACTTTTTTGAAAATATGGGGTACTTCACATCTAACTGTATTGGTTCTAATAACTCATTTAAGTGCCCCGCAATTAGCGGATTATTAGAACCAATACAACTCATATCTTTACCTCAATGGCCTCCCATGAAGACCGTAGCTCATTATATTTGGCGTGAGATAAAATTCTTCACCCTTTTTTTTAAGCAATTCTCATTTGCAAGAGTCTAATGATAAACTATAACCTTGGCAAGGTGATCCATTGTGGAAACTTAGCCAAGGGAAGTTACGAATTTCGCCTTCCCGGTTTGATTCCGCACTCAAAGCCACATGTAAAGATATAAAAAACATTCTCAAAGGAAGACACCCTATTCATCTTTTACCAATCATATCCTGCCAAGTAGCCCCAGAAATTGCTTTCAGCATGTTCAGTATTCCAAACATATAATCAGACCCCTTGTTGTATCTCCATGAATGCTTTTTTCTTTCACAAGCGAGTTTGCCTGGTAAATTGACCTGGAAAACACTAAGTACCATGTCATGATATTGCTAGAACTGTCTAGAGGCTTTTTGGAGGCGATCATCCGTAACGATTAAGAACATTCCTCGAACCGTACTATTCAGAAAAACCTAGATAAATTCATTCAACCACAAATAGTTCACCGAGGTTGATGTTTAGTTTATTCCTGGTTCCACTTTCTGCTGGTGGCTAATTGATCAACTGTCATCAGCGATCGTGAGATGGTAGATGACAGGTGCTGTACTCTGTTGATAGAAAATAGAACTGAATCTGCTGCTGCAATCCTAAGGAAATCAGCTGGGGGTTATGAGCATCCAGATGTGATGTGAGCATCCAGAAGGTAGCTGTACCAATGGCAAATATTCAGTTACCAACTTAAGACTTTTGGCATGCACAGGTGTCTTATCACAGCATGTTGTCTGTCGCCTGTCTCAACATGTTGTCTGTCCCCCTGGCCAAGTTCTTGGCTCTGCCCCTTACCCCTGTGCTCTTTGGCCTGTCCCATGCAGTCAAGTCTGAAGACAAGTCAAAATTGTAAATGATCAAAACAGCTCCATTCCCTCACAGCAGGTGGCGGTCGATGTCCGTCAGAAATACCCACCCAATCTTTCAACTTACCTTATTTCCTATTGCAGTGTGATACTAGGTCCCCCAGTATGGGATACTCTAGTAGTGAGAGCGGTAGTGGTGATGGCTTGTCTAACGTCTCAAAGAGTCCCAGTGTGCAGACAAGCAGTCCCATACTACGGGGAGTATCGACGGGTAAGCTATATTTTTGGGATAAATGTTTTGATGCATAGAATGTCCAGAAATGTTATTTAAATGGATGCCGTTGTGAGTGATATAAGACAGGAGGATGACACCTTTTCATGATTAACTATACTTTGGTGTGGAGACCCGACACAAGCTTTCGGCACTAACTATCAAGTCTCCCCTGCTATTGAAATGCACATTTTATGATAATAGACTCCTAAATATCAGATATATTACATATGCTTGGCCCTTCCTGTATATTTATCTAAAGAATTGTTTCTTCATCATTTTCGTTTTTCCATTTTAGATGACGCGTCGAAAGGCAAGAAAGGAATTGGTGCTCAATTAACAGAATTTTTAGGAACATTTGGGAAGAAAAAAGGCAAAAAGGCGTATAAGATGGCGGTAGATTTAGCAGAATTATCAAATTCTATAGATGCAGACGTAGAATTATCAGGTACGCCAACCGACTAAGTCAGTTTTGAAAGGATTACTTGTAGAATTATCTATCTGTGAGTGGTTTATTGGCTTAAGGTGGTGGACATCACGGGCTCGATGCTATCACAGACCTACTCATTTCTGGCCTTGGGCAATTCACTTTACTTCACATTCCTCATCCATGTATATGCGATGAAACTATATCACTGTGTTACTGTAGAGATGCAACAGAAATTTTGAATAGTTTGCTACATTGCCTCATGCAGTTAAACCATACCAAAGATTGATCAAAACGAGCTTATCAGTATTTGACATTACCAACATCAGTACTTCCCCTGATCATGTCCTCCTTTCTAACAAATATTATACAAAAAATATGTTCATGACTTGTTCTCTTTCTGGCAGGCCTATTAAATGTTCAAATTCCGAGTCTAGATAAAGAATGGCACAAGCGATGGTGTCAGATCAGACGTAACCACATGGAGGTGTACCACATCAACGAGCTCGGCCACCCTGACGATAACTGCTTGTACTCCATCCTCCTGCATGGCTGTGATATACGCACCGACCAGCCTGATGCCAGCCTCACTTTCAAGATTGTAGATACTGCAGAAAGAATAATATGCGAGGTGAGTCTCTGAGTCACTGCCGATGAAGTCAAATTCATTAGGTTAATAACCTTAATTGGGGTGTAACTGTAGTGGCACACGAAAATGCTCATCTCCCCTTGAAGGAGATGTAATCTGAACTACACTGAGTGCAGAGCGACTGCTGAAGATGAAGAATGTGTCCTTGGGCAAGTCACCTTACATGAATGCATCCTTTGAATAAGTGGGATACATGACAGTGATTCTCTGTTGCTTTGTATTTGGCATAGCTGGGGCATTGCATGGGCTGGGACATACCAACGATCCTACTCAACAGTGGGTTAATGTGTTACCTAATGTAATGTAAGACGTCCTTGAGTTGTGACAGAAATGCTCTATCGCAATTGATGCTTAGCTAAAAATGAGACTCTGAGTGTCTGAGAGTGAATACTGAAGAAGAAGGAAAAAAGACAGCTCCTTGTGAATATACTCTGAAGTACATGTATGTTTGCAGTGAACAATCTCTATTCTGAAGTGGAAAAGTGTCATAATAACTCTGAAGGTAGCATACAAGGAAGTCGGTGTTTTGCAACTTTCAATTATTTTCCTTCTGTAGGCACCGTCAGTGCTGGACCAGAGCGACTGGGTGAAGACGTTGATGAAGGAGACCGGCTCTGGGAACCTTGTTGGAGGCATGGAATATTGCTATATCGACGAGAGGTTCAACAGCCGGGAAGATCGCTTTGAACCGAATTCGGAGGATTTGATACAAGAGGACGACTATGACGATGTTTATATCAGCCCCTTTATGAATGAGAAAGGGGAGGAGAAGAGTTTAGCTGTGGTAGGTTTGGTGGTTCATAAGTGGCATCTAAAGTCAGCTCAAGTTTTTCCATCAAGGCTGTCTCTGCATGTTGTCGCTACATTGTACAGTTGGAATGGAACACTTGTACACCTTCGGGTCATTTTTGTTTCATTCAAGTTTTTGGTAGCCTTCTTTTTATCTGCGGTGTTGTATGTCAATGCATTCCTTTGCGAGCTGTGGTGGTCACAGCTTAATTTGGTCTGCAGACCTCAAGCTTTGAAAATCTCAAGAAAAGTCAGTGTATCCCAAGACATATAGCGCTTAATATCTGCAACGATTGTAAAACGGTTAGAAAATTGTACTAAAAATTAAGTAAATGTCGTATCACTAATTGTTTAAGTGTCACTGTAAACTACCAAGTTTCCACAGGTGTTTTATTTATGCATTCAGTTAGCAAAATAAATATTGTAAAAAAGATTTTATACTGGATAAACAAAATATGAATTGTCAAATAAAGTGACTTGAAAATTTGGTGATTCACAGTATATGTGTTATTGCATGCACACGTCATTTTGATTTTCCATTTCACTCCACAGCTTGTTAGCATTTCTCTTTATGTTTTTGTGTCTTAGAATGGAACTCCAGGTGGATGAAGGTCAAGGTCATGTAAGGTTATTCTGTTGCCATGGTAACCATAGCGCTTTGCTTGGCCTTGCACCAAGAAATGCACCATCCCCAAAAACGACTCCTGTGTGTCCGATCAAGGGCTTTAGATTAAGCTGCGACCTGTGTTTAAATCGCATGCAACCTGTGAGTCAATATCGAACCCAGCGATTACCTGTTTTACCTGCAGACGAGATCATTTTGTCGCACATCAGCGATTATAATTGCAGGTATCTGCAATTAAAATCGCTTGTTAGTGCAGCAATTAAGATACCACCACTGATGTGGTAATTAAAGATATGGTACGGTCAACATGAAAAAAATCACCATGCTTCTAGAAGCGGGCAAAAACTATATTTCGGCCTATCTCCCTGCATGCTTGTGAGTGCTCTTAACCTCAACTGCTAAACCTTTAGATCTTAGTTTGGTTTTGCCTTCTATTTCTTCAAGATTTTTGATCCTAGCTGCTCTCTCAAGTCTTGTGTGACATTTAGCTTATTTTTTCAGACATTGAAACTTTGAGCTGATTCAGAGTTTAGTTTTTGATATTCTCACCAGATGATGCCAGTAGTGTTTGATGGAAGTCTATCAAAGTCTATCAAATTGCCTTGAATTATTAGTATACTGATAGTAACTGGAGGTATGCATGACACTTTGAAAGGGGTTGGCATTTTAAAAGTGCAATTAGCCTCAGACAGTGATTATGTTCAGTATTCATACTGGTACTTAAAATACAGCATTGAGTTAATCTTATTGAGACTATAGTCACATATACTGTGATATCATGTCATAGGGTTTCATTTGCATTCTTACGATGCGGTAGATCCTGTTCAACTCTTTTTTCAGCTGTCCTTGATGAACATCTACACTTTCTTTCTGCAAAAGTTTGACTAAATCTGACGGTATAGCCGACATTCCTTGACCTGGTCAAGCAACTTCACTCACAAATTCAGTCGGGGTGTCTGCATAAAATCAGAAAATTGATTGTTCTCTTGGTCATAATGCAGTGATTTCATAAATATTTCAACTGAAGTCCTAAAATTGTGTCGGATGTAGCTTTTATTTAGGTTATAGTGTTCATTGTTTTTGTTTGCTTTTATTTCATGTTTTAATTCCGCAGGTGGGGAAAGGGAGAAAGGGTTCTGTGAGTAGTAGTTGTTCAAAGCTTCCATTATATTTGTGTAACCAAATGGCAGTCTCTAAGCTCACTATTGATAAACTGTAACCAGAATTCGAAGTTGGTGATGGAAATACTAGATATTAGGTGCTGTTATAGTAAAAGCGTACTAACAGACTTCGGATCATTCCAGTCAATACTAACAACTTTACACAAGTAGGACCAACATGCTTTTTAGATGTGGTCATCAGGATTTAATCTAAGTCAATGTCAATATAAAAAAGCTGCACTTTCTGACCAATTGCACACAGTACAGTAAAAAAGCTCTGAGGTCTAATGATATTACATCTGATAATGCTGGACCACAAATAATTGACAATTATTAAATGTGTTTACTCAGAGTATTGGAATACGTAACTAATTTGTAATTCTAACCTCCCAGAGCATAACAGTGGAAAAGAAATTTCAATTAATAGTTGAGGTCTAATAATAATTTTTGCTGGCTGCTAACAATAGATAATTAAAATGTTAACTAAAAACGATCTGAGTCCATAACTGAATCATAATTCCTACATCCCAGTGACAGTAGAAAATAGATTGATTTAATGAAATGATAGCAAAATTGCAGAGAGACTTTTCCAGGGTTTTGGTCCAGGACCAAACAGATTATCAAGGCGGGAATTCGAGGTCTCTTGAACAAGTGCCAATGTCACTCAGATCACTTCGTAAAGTCCTGTGCAGAGACCCATCTCTCTAAGGACAAGAAACTCACAACTGCTCTAGGTTTGCAACTCTCACTTTAGAGCATCGAACAGATGTAATATTTGAGGTGACCCCGTTCTCACAGTCTGTCCTTACATTACAGGAAGTCGAGGAGATCCTCAGTGCGGCCCAGAAACGTCTCTCCCTCAGTGGCAACACAGTACGCTCAGCCTCCCCTACCGTCAAAGACAAAACCAACGACAAATCCACCAAGCATATCATATCAACCACGTCGACCAAGAGTTTCACGTCCTGCAAATACGAATCAAAGACAGACAAAGGCTCGAGTCAGATCACTGTGACAACGACCTCCACATCGTTGTGCGGTCCTGATGACCGGCCAGGATTCAGCACATCATTAGATAATAATTCTCGATCGCCCTCATCTGTGGATTATAACTCGACCAGGGCGTCGTCCGGGGATTTGAATTCATACCGGATGTCTTCTTCAGACTTTAATTCCACTAGAGCGCCATCTATCAGTTCTATATCTTCTTCCTCTTCGTCAAATACGAATACAAGCTCCAACGTTGTGCCTTGCTCCGCTGGTATGTTCATCATGAAATTAATTAGGCCACCTAAAAAAAGTTGTTGTTCACCCCCACCCTCCAAAGCAGTCACCTCATTGTCCCAAAACGATAGTGGCACGCAAGAAAAGCTATAAGGCTTAAGGCATCTTGCCCCAATACAAAGCCCCGGCCAAATTCTCCAAGCTCAAGTCTGTCGTGTCTTGATAAACTGCTTAGGGGAAGTTCCAAAAACTTTGTAATGAAGCATCACTATTGTTTACCATGAAAAAACAGTAAAAACAGTTATTAAAGATTGGGCCGGGTTAAAGATGTTTAAGTGAAGCCTTTGACAAAATTCACTAAGCAATGGGTCCTATGTCTTGATGAACTGCATCACCTGGAGGATGTTCCTGAACCTCATGATCAAGCACAGACTAATTGACGCCATGACTTCCTTTTTCAGGCAGGACCATAGACCAGGATAAGGAATTGTTTAAGAATTTAACGCAGGATCAAACGTACCTCAGTAAGGTTCGTGCTCAAAAGAAGACTCCACATGAGAAAGTGCGGGAGAGTATTGCAAAATTGAAGACTAAGTTAGAAAGATTAAAAGCGAAAAGGTGAATATTACTTTATGACATTGCTGTGGTTATCACAGTCAACTCGCAATGGTGCCTAAACACAAGTTATTTATTCTGCATGTAGGGTGAGAGTCTGTACTCTGGAAAACAAAGAACTGACTCCCGCGCTTGAAATTGGCATACACTTAGTTTTAAGTTCTAATTGCTTTAGGATTAGCCAAAATGGTGGTGCCTGTGGTCAACCCTTAAAAGACTTGTTTCTGACACTGCTGTCCCTCTCTCAACTCCAGGGCAAGTATTAGGAACCAAAAAGCTCAAGCCGAAACCTTCCTCGAGCAACGACGGTTGGAAGGCGAATTCCGTGCGGTCGACACAGAATACAAGCGGATAGATAATGAGATTGCCAACCTGGAGAAACAGCTGGGACAGGCACCCATCAGTATTGCAGTTTTACAGGTATGTGAATCCATTAAAGGCCCATACTGTAAACTGCCAAAACAATTGTGCTTTTTCATTTTTGCGATTCATGAAAATTTCTAAAAACAGATGATATTTGATATTTGATGAATTAGTATCAGAAAATAAAGCGCATTCTTTTACTGTATTCCGTTGAAGTGGGTGTTTTCCTGGCATGAAGTGGGGGTTTTCCTGGCATGTAATATGCATTTTCTGGCCTACTTGCTCAATCAGCGTGAGAGACAAAATGCCACCAAAGTATTTTTTCTTCCAGAAAATTTCATTTAGGTATAGTAGCATTAGGACTTAATGCCTATGTTACTGTTGCTGCAGATTGAGCAATGAGACTCAGGTCTTTGGTACATTGTAGTTAAAAATGAATACCTCGCACCCTCCAGGTCTAAGTTGCCATTAAAATTGGTTCAACGTTATTTCAGCAACAAAAAGAGGAAGAAGCAGCGGCAGATCAGGGACCAGACAGCGGGTCAAGTTCACCGAGGGCAGGTAGAAGTAGTGTATTAGAACGACTAAAGGTGAGAATCTACATATTGTATTTAAATTCGAGGTTGCACCCACGAACATCTGTGAAAAACATTAATTTCATCCCTTGAACCAATGCACCAGCTACAAACTTAATGCATATATTATAATACTCTAACACAGGGGCGAGCGCCATGTGGGAATTTAATTATTTGCCAACATGATATGCAATAATCGCCTAGAATGAGATTGTTTCATATAATTTAGGGAAACTAATTACATTCCCACATCGCGCCTTATACCCTTGGGGCTGACAAATGCTGTCTTTATTTGAGAGGTGTCCTAAAATTTGATAGAAATAACGATATTCTACCGACTGTTGTGTCTTTGATTGAGAGGGTGTCCCAAATAGAGAGGTGTCCGCTAAAGGGGGTTCCCATGTACCACTCTGCCAGGTGTTAACTGTAGCCTTCTGTTTCAACTTGTAATAATAGGTGGCACCAGTGTTGATGTATTTCATCAATGGCCTCTTGTGAGGCAAAACAGATGTTTTCTGGTAGTCTTTCATTACTATTGCAGATATATTTATTGACTAAAACCAGATGTTACCTATTTTAATATTCATTGCAGTATTATGACGATGTACTGAACTAGATTGTTATGCAGAATTATTCAGATGGTTAATTAATAGGAAAATGATATGCATGGCAATGATGTCAATTGGAACTCGGGTTATGAGTTATCTGCTTAAAACCACTACACCACCACATCTAAATTAGTTGATTTAGGACACTTTATAAAAACCTATTACTTCAAGTGCAACCTTGCAAGCTGGTAACTAAGCCTTCTTGTCTGGGACGGGGACGGAAGGGGGCAGAACAAGCACCTGCTTCAGGAGACGTCTCCTTTCCCCTCTATAGCTATGGTCCTACCCTATGGTAGCGCCCTCATCATAGAGCAGGGGACTGCAAGCGACCCTGCAAACACCCCTGCCAACCCCCTGGAGATACCCCTTCAATTCAACGTATGTGCCCCTACCCTGCTCCATATACCCCTGTAAACACCCCTGCTCCTACCCCTGCTCCTACCCCTGCTCATGCGGGGGAACTGCCCGCGTTTATAATGACCCCTGCAACACCTCTGTACATACCCCTTACTTATAGTGGGGGCAATCAACAGATATCAATATCAGGAACTGGAAGAATTTGGAAAATCCTGGTTATCATTTCAACCTGCAGCCAATTTTCGACATCTTCTGACTTGAAAAATTATCTATCCATCAGTGTGATAATATTGGCGCAGCTTGTCTGTGAGATACAAGCTGTTATTGTTGGTAAATCCTAAAGTCGCAGCTGAAAGTGTAAACAAAACAAGTTCAAATGCGTCACAACAGAATTACAGTAGAACCTCTCTATCAAGGACACCCTGGGGACTGACAAGCTGTCTTTAAGAAAGATGTATCCTGTGTTGAGAGGTCAAACTGAATGGAAATGATAAATTTGGGTGCAAATCTAATCTCCTTCATAGGGCTGGTAGGTGTCAGCTGAGGGAAGTTCCCCTGTGTACTGTGTACACCTTTTATTGAAGTGCAATTATCTTTGGGGTTGCATCAGATTTTCACTGTTCAGGCAGCTGCCATCTGGTTGTGGCAAGTGTGATTTCATTGAAGATACATGTACACCACCCACACCAAATCATTCATTTCTCAATTGAGCCACTTGTTTTCCACGTTTCAATTTAACACTTTTAACAGGCTAACAAAAGACGAATGCTGATGAAATATTGTATAAATCAATGAAGATTTTTGATTACTCTCACTGAGTAGAAAACATTAAATCAAGCTAAGTGCAGGGCCGGAGAAGCAAACATTAACCCCCGGAGAAGCAAACATTTAGCCTCAGGATGCCCTTATTAGTGGACACCTCTGTAAAATCACTGGGCACTGATTTCCCTCTCTTAGACCACATGTCATCTGGACACCTCTCTATTAAGGACAGCATCAAAGGCTGTCCTGAATAGAGGGTGTCTTTACTAGGGAGGTTCTGTTGTACTTTGTAGTATATTGAGATCAGACTGCTTTTAAAACGATTTCTTTGAGAAATATTTCACTCCCCTTCTTACCCTTTCCATTTCTATCTTTACAGCAATTTGAAGCCTTACAACGAGACAAATGAGAAACAAGAAATCTATAGACAAGAAACAGATGCCTTTGATAATTATTATCCGAGGGACATTAAATCAGCCTTATGAGTGGATATTGACTTAATTCAGATTTTAGTTGCAGGACGTTTTAACACCTTTTTGTATGCAGTACTATTCGAGGATTGTACATTCATATCTACTTTAAAACATTAGTCATGCTGTAAATTTTGCGTGTAGACCCAAGAGGCCTTGGATTCTGATTGGCCACGCCTCTGGATTATTTCACGAACTTGGATTCTTGCAGGCTGTATACCTCACTCGGACATTCAAATTCAAGTTCTGAATGCTCACCAATCGATGAATAGCCATAGACTTTTGAGACTTTGAAGGACAATCTAATTTTGCATCATCCGTGAAGGACATTTGAAAACTATTCTTCTGGAGCATTAGGAGGTGACTGTCTGTGATGTCATGCTGGCTTTCGCCTTACAGGACTCCATCACTTTGTCATATTCAATGCTGCAATCAGAGAGGATGAATGGTTTCACTGCATTATTCCACGGGTAATTATGACAAATTATGAATCTCTCCTGACTTTTAGTTTTCTGTATTGGCAGAAAGTAAAGTGAATTATAAATTGATAAGCTGACTCGACAGTTACCTTAAAGAGGCAAATGCTGTGTTTTCTGACATACTTTGTATGGCTTAGGTAAATCTCTACTTAATACTAGATATTGGGGGTTTGGAGTCACTTTTCTTAAGAGTCATTATTTGAATGGGTCATTCCAACACCCTGCTACAACCTGAAGACTCCCAAGGGATGGGGTGCATGTGCTTGACAGTGGCTTCTTCAGACCGGTGTCGATTGCAATTTGTATTGAATTCCATGTATCCCATGTAAAAGGGTTTGAATGGAAGAAACATTGTATTAAAATCGGTCAATTCGGAGGCTGCTATGAAAGCACAACACAGAAAAATCACTACAATTTGAATCAAGAAACTTTCCTTTCCATGTGGTATGTCTTTTTATGAATTGATGCAACCATGGGAGAAATTAGGGAAAGAGTTGTCAATTTTCTTTCGGTAAACGTTGTTGTCAATTGGAAGTATGGATCAGTCATTGTAAATATTTAACTTATGGATTGATTTAATACTTGCATAGACCTTGTTTTGTAAGTATCATGATGAAACTAGCACTGTACTGTAAAGCTTATAGTGATAAACATTGCTTCGTTTTGTGAAAACGTGTGTTTTGTTCGAAAGGAGACAGTAAACCGCTTTGTTTTCGCGACCCATATATTTTTATAATTGGGTCAGTAATTACATGAGCCACATGATAATAACTGAGCCAAATGTGAGGGTTTTTAATCATTTGAAAATCCATCTATAATCGTAGAAATAATGGGTGTGAAATCTGAAGAGCATAATTATTTTCACTAAAATTTAGTGCCGCGAAAAAATAGTGGTTTAGATATTATGACAGGGTTATTGCACACTGAACATGTGACTATTATCTCATAATGTGCTTCAGTTCAAGTTTTGTTATTCAGTTATATTAAATATTGACTTGACACCAAAATCAAATTAGGTTTATTTTAAGTGCAGAAGATTTGATAACTTGTTTTAGATGATGATTTTCAACTTTGAAAGAAATGACCTTCTTTCATTCATGTCTGGAAGAAGACGTCATCTGGACGTGTCCCCATTAACCACATTGGGTTTGACATCAGAATGTGTTGACAAAGTGTCCCTGATGTGACGTTATCATACATTGCCTTGTGGTTCTTTGTGCCAAAAATGGAGGCGTCAAAATTTGTCGTTATTGACTCGATCTGTGATTTGTCTTGATTGGGCTCTGGTGCAATTAAAATCGTTTTGAGGGAAAATTTGTAACATTTGTTCAGTCTGAAGTATCCCTGTCCTGAGATCTGATGTAATTGTGCCATACAGTGCAAATGATTGTAAAAGACTGGCATAAAATGTGTGGAAAACATTTCTTATGTATAAAATTTGTAACATGTGACTCACTCTACCAAAACTAGGCGCTTGTCGCATCTGAACTTGACAGGTTGATACGGACTTGTTGTTCATTTCCCTATTGTAGACCTTTTGTGAAATCTATTACAAACTGATTTGGTCACATTTCACAAAAGGTCTACAATAGGGAAATGAACAACAAGTTCGTATCAACCTGTCAAGTTCAGATGCGACAAGCGCCTAGTTTTGGTAGAGCGGGTCACACATTGTACACCAATGCCAACTCCCTTTTCGATGTCTCTCTTTTTGATCTGTGAATAAACCTTTCGGTCATGATAGGTTAACTTGGCCCCTGACATCACCACATTACAAAGATTATCCACGATTATTTCCTCGATTACATTATGAAAGACATGATCGAGGCCTTGATATCTGTTCATTTTTGTCATGTCAATACAGTACACGAGAAAAAATTAACAAAAAATGAGAGAGTTCCAAAAGGTTAGTGCACTGGTGTATGAAGGGTAGAGTGTTGAAATGATACAGGTCTCTTCAAGGTCACAGTATTGGTCTGGTCTCCTGAACTTATGCTGGGGTAAATCACTTTTAAAAAATGTGCCTTCTCTTGCATAATTATTTATTACTGAAATGAGAAACATTCATTTTTTGTTGGACAGTTTTGTACAACTGAGCTTTTGTAGCAATGATTCTGTACACATTCATGTTTTTGTTATTTTTGACTTGTCGCTTTCTCTTTGCCATTGGACAGAATTGCAATATCACCTTTTTACGTAGTATAGCTTGTAGCTTTCAGTTGCTGGAATCAGACATGAAAGTAAGGCAGAGGTGACTAAAGTTTAAAGCCACATTGTATTGAAACTTCATACTATAAACTGTCAAATTTTTGCGAGTGTTTTAGTTTTGCGGATTTCACGAATTCATGTAACAAGATTTGCAAAAATAATAAATGAAAAGGTATTTGTATTTTATTGGAAAAATTGAAAGAAATGTCATAGCCCGCCAATAAAGATTGTAAAAATTTAATTTTTTTCTTTAGAAATTTGGGCTAATTGCAGGAATGAATAGGTGTAAAACACCACAGTTTACAGTATAAAATGTCACATCTCGTGACAATCTTCTGTTATTGATTGAATGCAGTTGTGCGTCTAGATGATGTACCCAAGAAGTTGGCTGATGCAAGACAAATAAAATGCTTACGAAAATTTGGCTGTTTAGTGTGAGCCGAAATCCTCTGATGAGTTTGTTGTACAGGTACATGTAAACCAAGTGTGTATATTTTAATTTTTCATTTACCGTAAATTTTTATGTTTTCATCTAACTTATAGCTGCAATACACAAGAATCATGATTACTCTGAGAACACATATATAAAGTCTGGGATGCAGTTGTATGAACAGTACCATCCCCCCTGTGTCAGTAATGACATCGATATCAAATAAAACAACCACAAATAGTGTCAACATTCCATGAACAAGACTGTATGGACTGATTCATTCCTTTGAGGACGAGAGTTTGTTGAGATATTCGGGGGCAGCACTTTTGAAAAAAATGCCTTGCTGATTCCTTAGATCAAGACCTCTAGATCTTATATCAGTGTAGAAAGAGTAATCATAACTATATTTCTATATTCAAGAAAAAGTTGGCCAGGGTGTTCAAAACATGCTGCTGTTGACTTTTAACTTGGCAATATTATTTCTTTTAATTGTGTCCATTTAATAAGGCATCGAGAATGTTGAAAAAATATCAATGGTTTGACCAACATTGGCCTTTGATCAGTAGGGAAGAATCTCTGACCTCTGTTTATCCTTTGAACAATAGCCTGTCATCTGCTAGACAGGTCACAGAAATCAAAAGCTCTCTGGCGGTCCGTAATACTGTGACATTTCTGACATAATCATACGATATTTTGTAACGATGACATGATTTCTTATCACCGGTATTATTATCAGAAATATTTGTTAATATCGCATCCAGTTGGATTGATATGTGGATTGAGGTCGTGTTTGATCAGTGATTATTGAATTTTCACCTTTCAGATCTGTAATAGCCTACTCGATCACTGCAAAAATGAAACTGTGGCATGAAATATGTCCATTTCATGTTGATGAGTTGGTTCCCATCCACAATTCATTGCTGCTGTTATGACAAAGATGCTCCAGTAGCAGAATTTACTTTAAAATGCTTTAGAAACATGAGACATTTTGGCCATGAGATTGAGATGGCTAAAGACATTATGGCCCATAAGATTTTAATTCGCTTCAGATTTGGCTGACTTCATAAGTACATGTACAGCAGCATATCCCCAGAGATTATAAGAGATCTTCAGTTGTGGGAACGAGATGACCTCTAGCTGTCATTTCAAAGGTCTTTGCTTTTCTAAGTGTGCCAGCGCTTATTGATTTACTAATATGGTCATTGATATTTGTTAGTGTAATAACTTTTGACGATGTGGATGTACAGATTATGTAGCGTTTTCCTTGAATTGTACGATAATCGCGAGTTATCGACAGCCTTTTTGTATCTCCTTTACATTTTACAATGTAAGAAGCAATGGAAATAAAAGCTGAATCTTAGAAAATCTTGTTGTCTGCTTTGGTTTGCTATGTGTACGAATTGCAAAGGGCAAGTCCTCCATGATGTTTTTGTCCATTACAGTTGAGCAGTTGTGACTGGGTGGGTACTGGGATGTTTTATAGACAGAACATCATTGGTTAGTCATTCCCACAACTTAAAAACGGCCAGGAGAGAACTCTATGAAAGCAGACAGTTATGGTCTGATATTGTCACAACCTGGCATTGCCAAAGACGGCTGATGAGAAGTATCGAAAAGCAGGCAGTTATGGTCTGACATCGTCACAACCATACAGCCCAAGACGACGGGAGAGAACTCTCTGATGGAAGACGGTAGCTGTAGCCTTATATTGTCACAACCTGGCATTGCCTAAGACAGGTGATGAGAAGCATCAGAAAGCAAGCAGTTATAGTCGGACATTGTCACAACCTTGATATTGCCCAAGTCAGCTGATGAAAAGTCCCTGAAGGCAAGCAGTACACATCCTACAGTTGAAAACGACTGGAGAGAACTCTCTGAAAGCTGGCAGACAAAGGCGGACTTAATCACAACCTGGATACTGCCTGAGCTACGGAAAGTTTCTGTAAGCTGGCAGTCAGTCAAACATCATTGTCACAACCTAAATTGTACACTAGACGACCGGGAGCACACTCTGAACGCAGGCAATGATAGCCTGACATTATCACAACGGAGATGTTGCCCAGGGCTAAAAGAAGTGTGTGTAAGCAGGCAGTTGCCCAAGACGACCGATGAGAAGTCTTTGGAAGCAGGAAATCATAGTCTGACAGTCGGGCTGACAGCGTCACAACCTTGATACTGACCAAGACGGCCACGGAGAAGTATATACAAAATGGCAGTTATAGTATGAAATGATCCCAGCCTGGATACTGCCAAAAACGGCTTGTGAGAGCTCTTGAAAAGTGGGCACTTATAGTTTGATATTGTCACAACCAGTATACTGCCTGAGACAGCTGAAGAGAAGTCTCTATATAAGCAGTCCACAACCTTAATACAGCTGAAGACGACTCGAGAGAACGCTCAGAAAGCAGGCAATAAAGTCTGATGTGATCACAACCTGAATACTGCCCAAAACAGCTGGTGAGAAATCTCTACAGGCAAGCAGTTATATTCAGGCTTTGTCACAACCTAAATACTGCCAAAGACGACTGGAGAGAGCTCTGAAAAAGCGGGCACATGTGGTCTGACATTGCCACAACCTAACTGTCGATGACAGCTGGTGAGAATTACGTGTCCGTATTAAATCAGGCAGTGGAATTTTGAAGGGAGGCAATAGTGGTATGGCATTGTAAATTTTGATATTGACCCAGTTCGACAGAAGGTGCATAAAAAGTTGACACAAGATGTTTCGCCTTTGATACGTTAAGTCCATTTGCCATTAACCATGAGGCTTGTGACTCGAGCTGTCCTAGGTTGTGACCCGGGGTTGTGAAATGATGTGTCCAAAAATAAACATCTGTTACGTACAGCAACATTATAAAGTGCAACAATACTATCGATATATCGCTCTAAAGCGTTGGTGGTTATAAGTTAGGAATTTGTTATATCATATTAACTAAAGACAATGGTCTACTCCCAAGACATTAAAAAAGTTCAAGGTTCCATTATGCCTTATAACCTGACCAACCTACTGATAACAGCATACCATTGTGGCTTTGGTTAAAGTCTGATGACCCGGTAGATATTTCATTTTAATCCTGCTTGCGCCATATCACTATGACGACAAGGCATGTTTGAAATCGGAGCATAATTGTCTCGTATATGAAAGTCTGATGTAAGCCCTGTGAATGAACGGGGCTTATATGCCACCAGCTTCACCAGCCAGATGTTGTGAGACAAAGAGGACTCTCACAACCTGTAGCTGGTGACACATGATGTATTGTAGTACCTTGCCTAGCTAGTCTGCAGGCTGTGGAAGACATAGGACTATCCATTCTGCTACACCGGCCACGCCGGTTGTGATCGACAGGAGACCAAGATGTGAAAAGAGGCTATTCCTCCTGCTACACCAGCGACTTGTTGTCAAAGACAAGGGACAAAAAACCTCCGTTTGAGAAAGACCAGTATTTATATGCCAAAGACTTCATCAGCGAAAGGTTGTGACTTAGAATCCTGCTGCGCTAGCCACAGGTTGTGAGATAACAGGTGCTACAACTATCGTTACTACAGGTTGTGAGAGACAGGGGACCAAAGTTGTCAAAGTGGCATGGGGGACTCTTCCTGCTGTTACACCAGACATTGGTTGTGTCAAATCCCTGATATAGCCCATGTCGATTTTCGATTAAAAAACCTGAATAAATGTGAGTTACTGTGCTGAAACGTTAAAAAAGATGTGAAAGGGGGCTATTCCTCCTGCTACACCAGCGACTTGTTGTGAAAGACAAGGGACAAAACCTCCGGTTGAGAAAGACCAGTATTTATATGCCAAAGACTTCATCAGCGAAAGGTTGTGACATAGAATCCTGCTGCGCTAGCCACAGGTTGTGAGATAACAGGTGCCACAACTATCGTTACAACTACAGGTTGTGATCGACAGGGGACAAAAGTTGTCAAAGCGGCATGGGGGACTCTTCCTGCTGTTACACCAGTCATTGGTTGTGAAGAACCAGGGACTGCTACTTTCTGCGTCACTAGCAACAGGTTGTGTGAGACAGGGGACCATAAGTCGTGAGGGACATGGGAATCCAGGTACATGTTGTGAAAGACAGGGAATTGAATATTCTGCTACACCAACCACGTGTTGGCGATAGGGGCTACTTCAGGTGCCACTGGTTGTGAGAGACGAGGTACTATACATCATGTGGCACCAGCAGCTACAGGTTGTGAGAGACAGTGGACCAGGTTTTGAAAGATAGGTGCTCCTCATGCTACACCAGCCGCAATGTGTGAAAGACAGGGCACCATTTCTCTGTATAGGCCAGTCATGGTTGTACAAACAGAGACAACCCTCCAGTCGTCCCCTGTCTCTCACAACCTGCAGCTGGTGACGCATGGTGTACAGTAGATTGGTGATATGAATAAAGTCTAGCAATTGCTTTTACTTCAGTTTTGTACATAAAGGCCCAGTGTAAATGTACATGGAGTTTTAGATAAAAGCATTTGGTAGTCTTTATTCATATCACCCATTGTCTCTCACAACCATCGGCACGTGAAGCAGCCCCCTCGATCTCTTTACAACCTGTGGCTGGTGTAGTAGCAAAGGTTCAGTTCCCTGTCTCTCACAACCTGTGGCTGATGAAGCAGGGGATACAAACCCCAGTCTTTCACTACTGGTGGAGGAGTCGTTGTCTTAAACAACGAGTGGCTACTGAAGCAAGAGGAATAGTCCTGTCCTTCGCAACTTGAGGCTTGTGCAGCAGGAGCGGCAGCTTCATGTCGTCGTGTACAAGGTCTCCCCGTGTCTGTCACAACCTGTGGCTGATGTCGTAGGAGGAATGGTTGCAAGTATTTCACAACTTGCAGCTTGAGGAATACTCATCTGTCGTCAAGAACTTAATTGATACCTCTTCTCTCACAACGTATGGTTGAAGACGCTAGAGTTGTACTCTCTGAGGTCTCTCACAGCCTGTGGCTAGTGAAGGAGGAGGTATAGTTCCCCGTCTCTCACAACATGTGGCTGGTGAAGCTTATGGTATAAGTAGTAGATCGATACATGTCCAAGACGACTAGAGATAGAAGTATCCGAGAGAATTCTCTGTTAATCTGGAGCAGGCCATTATAGATGGACATTATCACAGCTTGAGTATTGCTGAAGACAGCTGATGAGAAAATATCTGTTAGCAGGTATGAATATAGTCTGACATTATGACAACCAGGATACATGCCCAAGACGTCTAAAGAGCAGCATCTGTATGCAGACAGTTATAGTCCTACTGATGAGATGTGTGACAGAGACAAACATCATCACAACCTGTATATTGCCCGAGACTGCCAATGAGAATTAAGGTAGTCAAGCCTATATAACACTGGGACAACTTTCACAATACAAGAGATGGACTACACGTGCTTTTTGTGTATTCTTAACAATACCAAGTATGAATCTAGAATTATTAATAGCAATGATATTTTCAAGAGTTGCATGGTCATAATGACGTGGTACTTTTTTGCACCATCATGCTGGCAAGGCAAACCTTAGGGCCAATGGGTACTAACAAAAATGTCTAGTCTTCATTAATTCTTGGTACTAGAAGTATTATAAGTGAACCATCATAACTTTATCATCCACATACAATGATCCAGGTAAGCCAATAGTTCAACAACATGAGGATCATCCAGCATACATCGTATTCAGTCTAGACGAAAAACCTGATTATACATTCATAGCCAAGAATAAATTTATTTAACACTGCAGCTAATTATTATAGCAAATAAGTACTGTGTCGATTCCAAACCACACAAGACCTTTTAAATGTAAAATAGACATTTCAGTATACACCCCCTCGACCTTGGCTTAATTGAGTCGGCACAGCATGCAGCATATCAATTCGACTGTCCATAGGTTGGTGGGCATCAATTAGGATGGAATTGAGGTACACTATGTCGATACTATAAAAGTTCCACTGAGCAACCATGCAGAGCCAATGAAACAGATGATGGGTGGGGACATTTGAGGGCAGAATATACTGGTAAGAGGCCACAATAAGATGTTGAGTGCAGCAACTCTGCCATGGTTACAGTCCACAATAAGACCGCCCATTTTTTAGAGTGGCGAAATGCACTCCTTGTATTTCACCAGTCACAACAGATTGGGCAATGTCCATTGAGATCTATTTTTCAAAGGGCAGTTTTCACCAGCCTCAATTCAGTCCATTACATGGGGAACTGGTATGTGCAACTTGCTGGGTGGAAGATTATGGTTCCATCCGGCTTTGGGTACGACATACCATTAAGCAATAGGAAGTCCTGGGTGGGTTTGGGCAGAGCACAGAGATCACTTGTTCTTGGCATTCAGTATTTACACTGCCCGAATGAAGCATTCAATCATTATCATGGGGCGAGGCAATGAACACTGGCTAACATGACCTCTACTGACTGAGCAGCCATGAATGACTGTGGACAAGCACATGTAGGAGACAGACATTTCCTTGTAGACAATTAAACACTTGTAGAAAAACAAAGCCAAAGATAAAATATGACATCTAATGTACAATTTTTAATTGATCCCATAGTTACATTTAGGAAGTAACATTTTAGAATAAAATTATCTTACATCAACCTGTACTCTGAAGCAGAGAAAAAATATTTCTGTACAAATGGGGCCCATTTGTAAACTTTTACAGTTTTTTTGGGAAAAAGGTTTCGCCTTAGTTATCTTAACATAACGAGATGTTTTACAGTACATGATAAAGATCACATATCATTACAAAGCATGGTTAAAGTAGTCTTTGGTACATTCATAAGTTGCAAATTCAACCTTGCCCCAAGGTGATAGGTCTGAGAGAAGATACACATACATGAATTGCAGCAACCCGGGGCAAGGTCACTTGCAGAGTACAAAGTTTTACATAAAAATTGTTCAGACAGGACTGGGTCAGGGAATTATAAAGTAAAACTCCTCGAACCAGAACTGTATCACAGCATATGTTTAACTTCTAAATGTGAGATACCTATTTAGCAACTTGGTTTCAGGCATCAAGCTCTTCAAACTACTTGGTCCGTTTGTACAGAAATAAAAAACATCAAATTATAAAAGCAGTGCTTCCAATTTGTACAATTCATTTACAATTGTCTATGCTGGGGCACCCCTGCTTCCTACACCTTCCCTACACATGATACGCAGAGTCAAGAATTAGTCATAGGCTCAGTAAATTATTCTCATAAATCATTAACATTATCATTCTTAACTGAGTTATCACAATAACAATCCCCACATAAAAATTTATCGTATAAACAGGATATAGACAACATACACTTAGTGCAGAGAACTAATGTGGCTAAAGACACTAATAACATTGCAAGATGTTTATGGCCTCAATAGTCAACCCGTGTGTTTATAAATTGCTCTTTTCCATGTTTTTTATAAACACAAGACAAACCCCTATAGGATAAGGGAGCAACATTTGAGGTGCATGTCAGCATACAGCAATTGCATCGAGATCTGTCAACCCTAGTCGAACCATCCAGACCGAAATCTCAGAAATAAAGGAAATCTGATGGAAATTTTCAAGTCCACCAAACCTCCACAACATTGGTACTCATTTGGAAACTATGATAACCAATAATTGTATCTCATCGAGGAAAATCCTACCAAAATTTCTTGTCTGATCTGGTGTCGACTGATTGTGTGAAGTCATGATTAACATGCAAATAAACCCTTGATTTCCCCAAGTAGTTAACAGAGTTGCAACCGCCCATACCCTGAAATGCGCCGTGGTCAACTGAGAGAGGATGCACATTATCTATATCCTGTCTGATGTTGAGTCAAAAAAATGTCTCTAAATGCGGAGTTTCTTGGGCTGTTCCCAAGAGAACTCCTTGCGGCCGAAATGTCCGTAGCTGGCAGTCTTTTGATAGATGGGTTTCCTGAGGTCCAAAGCCCTGAAAGATGAAGAATGATGATTAGACCAGTAAATAGGACTCCAACGAAACCATCACCTTAGCCAGTAGAAGGATTTGTTGGATTCACAATGAACAAGCCGGGTCTCCCTATGGCCTTCAGTTCCACAGGCCAAGATTTGGGACAAGCTAGGGAAAGCATTGCATCGGTGTTTCGAAACATCCTGCCCAAGAAGTTCAAAATCCTCCCCTTAGGTAACATTTGTCTTGCCCACTTCCTCCCACAATCCTTTGAGTAACCCAGGCTGGAAAGTCCAATTTTGTGAGTTCACTGGTTGCAAAGTTACTTGGAACTTACTTGACAATCTCTCCTGGTCTGAGATCAAAGTTGTTCTTGACAACCTCTAGGAGCTGCTTCTCGGTCATATCTGATGTACCGTAACTGAACACGCTGATGGACAACGGCTGTGCAATACCGATCGCATATGACACCTGAAATGAGTTGAGAACATCATAACCATTGATCACGATTTTTTTAAAATGGTACACACAAACGAGTACTGAAACTGGTGCCAATACTAATAGTTGCACATCTGGCCTCATAAAAAACCATGGTGGTATGGTGCCGAGCACCTCGTTAAACAATTACAATTACATTTTTCCATCTGTCTTTTTCCGCATGTCTTTATGTATGAACATGTTGACCGCTTGGGCAAGCAAAAATTAGGAAATTGTAACCTGCAGTCACGGGACTGACTGGTAGCAAATTCTTTTGCCAGACTGTTTGATGGGGCATTTCGTATAGCACCTGGACGTTTTTATTGAAACTTTTGCAGAGTAATGAAACAAAATCTGACGTACCTGTACAAGTACTCTGCGACAGAGATTCGCAGCTACCAGTGACTTGGCAACCCATCGAGCGGCATACGCAGCGGACCTGTCCACCTTCGAGAAATCTTTTCCAGAGAAAGCTCCACCACCGTGGGCGCCCCATCCACCGTACGTGTCGACAATGATCTTTCTTCCGGTTAAACCTGCATCACCCTGGAAAATAAATCATGTAGAATGACATATCAATATGGTCAAGAAACTAAAAATGTTCTTCAAATTACTATTACGCATGTTCGTGTAGGATATTTTAAAAATAAGACACAGTAGGGAATAGCCCCTGCTCTAAATATTCAACAAACCCTCACCTGTGGACCACCAATAACAAATCTTCCAGCTGGATTCATATGAAGAACGGTTCTTTTGTCCATGTACTTGGCGGGAATTACAGCGTCTACGACCTTCTCCTTGAGGTCTTTACGGAGTTGTTCAAGGGTGACGTCTTCATTGTGCTGGCAGGAGATTACTACAGTGTGGATACGAACTGGTACACAGGCACCGTCCTCAAATTTGTACTCGGCAGTGACCTGAAAGTAAAAGGAAGAACGTGTTACAATTACATGTATTTTCATACAGCAAATCTCTGTGGAGATACACAGGCACATGTCAGAGAGGCAGCCTTATCTAAACTCTGGGCATACCTCAAGGCAAAGTCGTTTATGGCTTGACTCACAGATCTGGAGAAAAACCATAGCTCTCAGTCAAAATTTACTCAACAAAAAGTTGATTAACAGAGATTCCAAGTATTGACAGGTTTAAATTACAATAAAACCACTTGAATATTTCATCATCTTATTATGGCAATGCCTACCTGCGATTTAGAATCGGGCCTAGCCCAAGGGAGAGTTCCATTCCTCCTCAGCTCGGCAATCTTGGCGTTAAGTTGATGAGACAAGACGACGGTGAGTGGCATGAGTTCCTCGGTTTCATCGGTGGCATAGCCGAACATAAGGCCTTGATCACCAGCTCCAATGTCATCTTCATCTCGGTCCTCGTGCACGCCCTGGGCAATGTCAGGACTCTGCTGTTCAAGAGCAACTAACACATTGCATGTCTTGAAGTCAAATCCTGAAAGAAGTAACACAGTGTAGGATCACGACATAAACATGCAGGATTAGAAAATTTTAATAACTCCTCGGGAATCAGTCATTGCCCAACATGTCAAGCTGTCTATGTGGTTGGCAGGGGAGAAAGTCCTTCAAGATTTCTACTAATTCTAGCTATCAATTACGATGCGACCGTTGCCCGGCAATAGGTTAAATGTACATCGAACACTATCCCACCCCTGGCAGAAAAATCTTGGCAGAATTACAATATTTTGTGGAACACTCCGTATTTCATGTGTCCTTCATGGCAATAACATCTCGGAAGATCAGTGATAAAAGGATAGAGTGATAAGATAACACCAACGTGCCAGTTATGACCAGTTCAGATCAGGCGACAAAGATAAGATCACAACTCAACATTTTAGATCCGTAAAATTGTCAACTAGTTACGACACAGGGTCAAGTGCCAACTCCCATCTAAATGTGCCCTTGTTCTCCGATATCAAAGGACTTCAAATATCCATTGATAAGATACCATTATAATATCATCATCTGTCAAACGGCCAACTTTCAGAGCAACTTACCCTTTTTGGAATCGTCATATCCTATCTGTTTGATGGTATCGCGGACAACCTTCTGATAATCAACATTGGCCTTTGATGTGATCTCACCACAGAGCAGAATCATGCCGGTCTTGGAGGTGGTTTCTGGAAGCAACAAAATCACTTTTAGCTTTATGTATTGTGCATGATTGAATATACACCACATTTGCCACATTTAAGAACCTAATCTTTTCCTTTCATGCAGTGCAAGCCAGTCCATCAGACATGTCAAAGCAGCAGATACAGCCAGCGACATGGGATAATATCAATAAGCCAATGTGCGGCAGTCAACAAGTCCTCAAAAAATAACTGGGACAAAATGAAAACGACAACAATGAGTGAGGTTATAATGGCCATAGATAAATGTCATCGTATTTTGATAAAATGATGTTATGATTGCATTTTGCTTTACTGGTCAACTTGTACAATGATCTGCGTGTAGGTAGCTTATTACCAGAAGTTACTTTGTGTAAATACACGCATGAGCAGTATTTACTATTATAACTAACTAGGTAACCCAGGCCCTTCTATCGCATTAGTGGTCCAAGTAATGAGATCACGAGGACAAACAAAGACCTTAATTGTAACTAAACTTTGGGGATAGTAAAAGAGAGACAGACCTACACTGTATGAAGAGGAACTAAACTGTGGGGACAGTATGAGACACGAGTACATAGGTAGCACTTAATTGGTTGCAAGTTGATGTCACCTATCGCTAGAGGAAGATAACACTTACCACAGGCTACTTTAGCATGGTCATCCTGCATCAGATGGGCATCCAACACAGCATCACTGACTTGGTCACAGATCTTATCTGCAAATACAAAAGTAGTGAAATTGTTAGTGTTGGCCAGCAATCTTCAATTTGAGAATAAGCGTTTTACCTGTTCACATCAGTTCTTATTGAAAATTAATGTTGATGCATCATTAGCACTGGTCTGTAAAGTAATACTGAAGCGTCCCTGTAGTTTCAGGAGGTACCATGATATGGACTGTTCTGTCCAGCCATCCGATACTAACAACAATTTCTCGAGTACAACATGAGCAAGGCAGCAAATGGAGAATAACTAGGCAAGACAGGGTCTTGTAAAAAATTTGAGCAGAGCCAAACAACATGAAAGTGCGTTTTAAAGTTTATTGAAGCCGTTCAAAATATCATGACATTGAAAGACATAACTTCCAAACCCCAATGCACCCATCTTGCCCATCTCCGCTACCGTGGTCAAAGAATTACCTCTTCCTCCTCCCCCCTCGCACTGGCCCTGCTTTCCGAAGTTTAATAACCAAGTTCAACAAATACTTTGGGCCAGAATGATATGAATAACACTATTCAGTTGTAATGAAGACCTTGGCATTGCAGCTGCTTTTCATTACATTGGCCATTGCATCATTCATTGACAAGTTTGATAAAAACGAACCAGGACTGGAACACAAATGTGCACACTGCTCAGAACACATTGTCAGCATGTCAGAAGGCCTTTGCGAAGATCGAGATAAATTAACCTTTGATCATTAATGTGTGCATGTTTTATTCAAGCTTGGCATTCTGATAAACGCCACACCAAGCACCGATTCACACAAGCCTGTCTTTTCAACCTCTAGCAAGGCATTCACATCATGATATAAAGGCCAAGGCCTAACAATTAACATTGGGGGCACCACTTTCTAAGCCATTTGGTTGTTTTGACACTGACAGGCCCCCATCTGTCCATCCATACATCTGACAGTCGAACGCATACATGTCACATCAATACCATAGCGACTGAATTGAGCGCTAAACAGAGTATATCATGGTGGGGTGTATAGTAGTAGCAATAGCACGCGTAGAAGTCACATGGCCAATGTGTGTACTGGTTGCTAACAATGCAATATGTATTCCGTCTGCGATGCACACAAGAATGTACAGGCGATAGTATCGCCATCTACCGCACGACGACTGTCAGTGCAAAATGCGATCAAAAATGCGGAAATAAACGTGAAAATTGACAAGTATTCGGCTTACCAGGATGACCTTCTCCAACAGACTCGGACGTGAACAGGAAAGTCTCATCGTCATCTCCGTTTATACCGTTCATGTCGCCGTTCATTTCCAAAACAATGAAGAAACCGTGAGTCGCGCACTATCTCAATTTCGGACTTATTGGAAAAGAGACGGAATTAAAGATGTCGACCAATTTATAGGTTTTCACATTCACGTGACACAGTCGCGCACTTTGATTGGGTCATGGAAGGCCAGACTTTAAGGGGTGGTAGGAGGTGAATAGAATAGCATAGGCATCTTTTTAGGCCGAATTCCATCAAACAGACGCTATTTTAAGTTATAAAAAGATATGTTATATCGTTTTTAAGCTCAAGTGCCGGTGATCTAGATATATAACAGAGAAACTGCAAAGAAAGGCATGACGAGTGTTGCTTTCACCCTCAACAAAGTGCAACGGCCAAGTGACCTCAGAATAATGTCCAATCGGATTGGCTCTCTTAAGCGCGCCTCCAGATGTAGTAAACAAATGCAAAAGCACATGGCAATAAGCACGTGGAGTGGTGTTTCATCATGGCTGTCAATCTCAATCAATGCCAATCAATATTGCTATACATGCTTCCCGAAATTGGTGGCTTGCATTGGAACTAACTTTTCCCCCCTTGTCCGGCATTAAAAGCATTCAACTGTGTTGGTCAACCATGACTATCTCCTTTGTCCCTCCACCATAAGGCCTAGTTTCCCCTTATGACATCACTATTTCGGACACTCAGCGCCCCATTTCTGGAAAGGTGTATAGGCCTACAGTTTTCGGGTAACAAGTCTCATATCATATTCGCACGTACTCACTGAGACTCTACTTAGTATCACCATCTTCACGTGTTTATTTCTACATTATGCCTAGACTAGAACTCAGTCACAGAACAAAATTTCCTTTTAATATCGCCCAAAATCTTGTCATTCAGTACCGGAGTATTAATGCACTGACTTGTCATGTAAATAAACAAACGGTGTAGTGTCCAGAAAGAGGTCATTGAAGCGTCAAGTGTCTTCGATCAAAGTATCATAAGTCTTGTCACAATCAATGACACTTGAAGTGGATCCGTTGAGCATTTGGGTTGTCTTTTGAAGGACCTGCCGTTCATGCTGGTTGTGACCAGTGATAACCAGACGAGCGTTCACCGATCAAGCAGTTCCTATAGAGTGACAATAAAATCTAGTATCAAGACAATACTATATTGTTTGACGACCTGAACCGATCTATATAAGACACTGGCATATATTTATATATATATATAATAAAAAATGAAGAGAACATTCTTATACAGTAGAAACACATTTTATTTGAAACATGACCAAGTCATACATTCTTTTTACATTGTTACGTGCACAGAATTTACAATAACGTAGAATTAAATGTATAACAGAGAAATCCGTCTCTTTCCTGAAAAAAACACAACGTCGCGGCTGATCGAAAAATCGGCGGGTTTTGTTGTAAAAAAGCAAAAAAGGGCAAAGCACGCTAACATAGTTTATCTAGAAAAGCGGTTGGGTGTGGTCCGGACGAGAATAGAGCGACAAACTAAAGATTGCACAGTTGGACATAGGATACGAAAATATACAAAAATATTCACAACCTAGGCCTATACCCTAACCCGCTCCAACCGCATTTTAGCTTTTTCGCCCGCGGTGCCCGCAAATGCTGTGCTGATTGTGACCGATTTCCACGACGGCGGCGCCGTCCTCGGAAGAGACAAACTTTATCGATATATATATACGTCCTGTCCAATCCAAAATTAATTTTTTCTTTCGTCCTTTTTTGGAAAGGTACAAAAATACAAGAAATTCTTTGATATGTGAGAAGGGCATCGTGCGCTAGGTGCAAGTTATTTGGTGCGTTTGTTAAACTGCATGGTCCATTCCAAATTGGCAACACCGAACTTCAAATTTGGGGTTAACATTAATGGCAGTCACTCTCAAAAAGATAGTTATCACATTCTAGGCTTTGGAGCTACATTGTATAATACAACAATATACAAACTTTGCATAATGGATTTAATTAAAACATAACAGCACAACTGTATCAAATCAAGATTTGGCATCTGTGTGAATTTATCACATTGTTTAACAGGCTAACTGGTATCAATCACCCAACATTCTAACCGCGAAACTGCCCTACGACCACTGGCGAGGCCACACTTGAACACAGTAAGCCTCAGTGTTTATAGAGTTCGACCATGACAGCTAAGTGCAGTCAGGATCCCAAACTTATTAGTCAGCAATTCAATTCATAACTCTGTCCGAGTTCAAACCGTTAAACAATACGGTTTCCATCATATTTTAGAATTTGCAAAAGCGCCTGTGTCTAGATCTAAAATGAAATGATTGAATGATTGTCAAGCGGCAATCTAAATAAACCCTGTCAGTGGAGATTAGTTGAAATTATCATACGATTATAAGGTTCTGTTAGAGCTGGGAGCCTATATTCTCCAAAAGCAAGACAGAAAATATGCCCATACACAAAGTCCTCGTCCCAGTGCGAAGGTGGCTAACACAATCATGCTGATATCCCAATACATCATCTCCAGCTCGACCTATAGAGGCCACCACCTTCCTATAACACAAGTGCTGTATTCGTATCGGGCTCGCGTTCCTGAGCCTTGTTAAGTTGTCTATGAAATTGATCTGACGAAACAACCTCCTTCCTTCACGCCTTTCGATGAGACCAAGAATATTTCCCCGCTGTGAGAGATTCCGTGGTGTTTCCATTCATCACACATTGGTTTTGCACGGACATAGTCACAACCAGAAGGCCGGGAGATCACTTTAAACCGCATCATTTACAATCTTTGACAACAAATCATCACAGCTTTCAAGTTCACATAATATTCTACTGTGAAATCATCTGGGAGCCGTTACGAGCTGTGAAAACACCTCTATCAAAGACAATGGGTTCTGAAACAAGCAGCAACGGGCCCTGACGACTTCACAGCAACGTCATTGCCTATTCTACTGTTTCGTCGGCCCGAGATTCACCCGCTGGCTTTGTCGGGTATTCGGCGTCATAGTGTTCAAAAACCTATCATAAGATATTTTTCCCGTCATGCCCTCGTCGAACTCCGTCATCACGTGATACACCTCCTCCTCGTCCAGGAGCACATTGGCTAACCTCAGTACTGTCCTGAACTCTGGGAGTGAGAGGTACCCTACGTTGGCCTGGTCAAGTTTCTTGAAGGCTCGCCTCAGGGTCTTCCAGTCACCCGCAAGCTGCAACAGAAGATCAACAATACTTCATAGGGGAAAACCGAATGGATTGCACTAAGTAAAGACAGTATTAAATGAAAATCCTGTTTAACATGTTTTGTCTTTGCTGTCGAGGTACACTACTCGCGTAATGGATGTGGACGGACTCTGTCGCGACCATATTATTATAACGAGCTAACTCTATTCCTTTCACCATATATAGACCTGGTGGCAAATCCGTCCCAGTCGCCAGGGGTGCTGGCGATAAAAAGACTGAAGGCTTAACTAATTTATCCACGATTCATGTGATTAGAAGTAGAGGAGATACATAGCCACAGATTGATGATTTGAGCTCTCATCCTACTGCGAATAGATTTGATTTGTATGCTGTCTCAAGTCACAATTCGGTTGTTCAAAACAATTTTTGTCAGTAACGCTTGATTAATGTCGAAAGAACTTCTTATAAAGGAGATCTCCAGGTTAAGTTAACGCCGTCGTATTGTGACAAAACTCGTTTTCAACAACCAGGGCCTGGTCAATGAAGGGTCTATGAATGACGCCATGCAGTACCTACCTTTTGTCTTAACTTGGCCGTGATTCCATAAAGGCCTTTCTGTGGAGGTTCCACTATATCTCCGATGGGTAACTCAGGGGCCGGGTGGGTCAG
Source organism: Lineus longissimus (assembly GCF_910592395.1). Taxonomy (NCBI): domain Eukaryota; kingdom Metazoa; phylum Nemertea; class Pilidiophora; order Heteronemertea; family Lineidae; genus Lineus; species Lineus longissimus. The sequence continues at coordinate 20,909,182 of NC_088308.1, read as the reverse complement.
AAGGGACAGCATATTGTTTCCGTGACGCCAAGTCTGACGTTTTATGGCGTATGGCTTCAGCAGTTCAATGTAAGATATTCTGCAAAAATAATTTTTGGTTGGATCAAAAAAATTTAGATTCTGGTTCATAGAAGTAAAAAATAGCCAATCGTAGGAGACTTCTGAGGTATCAATGAAGCAGCTCAAAAGCACTTAATCGTAGAAAACTTTTGGCGACTCCAGCAGTTCAAACGCACGTTATAGATTAGAAGCAGTCGAGTTTGAAAACACTGATTCGAAAACTCCCTAATGTGACCTTCTGTCTTATTACCTTCCGTCCTTTTTCAAGTCAAACTGTCTTGATAACTTGTTGAGCTCATAGTCGCTCAGGTGGATGTTCAGGTCGATGAGGATGTCTCTGAATGTGTCTATCTCCACGAAGCCTGTGCGGTGAGGATCCATGCCCAGGAACTCCTGTCTCAGGTCATCCCAGAGATACTCGATCTGCAAGAAATTCAGGCACAAAAATGAAACTGAAACTTTTTTAGGATAGTACGGAAGACGGCAATGCAGGTTTCCTCCATAAAATCATTGTCAGTTGTGACACGGTCATTGGAGCATCACCAGTTCTGATTTATACGAAGCAGCTACTGTTCTCAGAAGATAAGTTAGTGACTTTAATGTTACCTTAGCTCTGACATTGTCCTGCAGCATATCGGACGCTGCATTCAGTTTCCTCGACCTCATCATCATGTCAGAGTCGCCCTTCTTCGGGGGACACACCTTCGCGTTGGGGAAAGCAGCCGACCGGAGAGAGTAGCCAAAATGGCGGATGAACTGATGATACTCGAGGCTGTTGTTCTGATTGGTGATGAACGTATCCCAGAGGTCTCGGATCTCACCACGACTGATTTCCGGATGGAAATCGAACCTGGAAGCCGGAAAAAGTTGGATGAAAGTTACGATTGGTGATTATAGAGACACTCTATAGTGCATTTATGCGCAAAACACATTGTCTCGACAACCCTTGATCAATGACGCCAATATGGTACTTTTTATTGAAAACAACACCAACGGGGAACCATGGCCTGGCGCACTTTCATATATTCAAGTATCTTCATAGATATGAAGTTTGGCTTTTCGCCCCTTGTAACAGATGAATGAAGATCGGAATAGTAAACAAAAACAAAAATGAGAGAAAACTGTGTACATTGACGTCACACATTGTCTCAGTCGGCAATTGGGAACTATCATGACATTCGTCAAAGCATGTTGGTTTTGTAAAACATACGCACCTTTTCAATAAATTGTACATCATATCCTGGGTGAGCTTTCCTGAGTTATACTCATCGATGTCATAGAATGCCCTCTCCACGTCTTGGAATCGCCTCTTCAGCAGGTCCTTGATCGCCCCGAACAGGACGAGCGTCGGGCGGTGGTTGGGGAAGTCCTCCACCAACTCGTCCTGGTGGATGACAATCCTCTCTGGTGCGGGTACGTCCAAGTCCATCGCCTCCTCACCCTCTTGAAGCATTTCCAGCGGACTCGGCGTCCTCACTGCCACCGGTACGTGCTGTTCTCGCTCTTCGAACAGGCTCTTCGCTTTACCCCTAAAACAATAGAGACTGACGTATTTGAGAGTTGGGTTGATGGAAAAAATCAATGACTATACACCACTCGTCACTGGTAACCCAGCCTTCAAGATCCGTTTTGAAAGACCACATTTCAAGAAACAGTTTCTGTAAATTGCTCTCCTCATGGGCCATTTTACCATTACAGTGTCCCTCGTTGATCAAACCTATTTACCAGAATGCCAAAAACGTTTCCTTTTGGTCCAAATACTCACTTCGTATCAAATTGTGCCATGAAGTCTGCATACTTCACCAAGCCGTCTCTGTTCAGGGGGACTCTGTCTATCAGTCCGCGGAACTGGTCGTCCGTCATCGCCAGGCTGAAGCGGCTCTCGATGGCAGCGCGGAACTCCTCCTGCGAGATCAGGTCTGTGCCATATTTGTCAATTTTGCTGAAAATTCAAATGGAAGCAATAATGCTGAGTCCATATTTCCTCTTGGTAGTAAACCTCTATCTCTTCACTATTATGATTTTGTCTTATATGATTCTCCATTCAACTTTTATGCTAGATTGCCGTCTAATAAACTTCCCAGCGCTGAAGCAAAGCATTAATAGCCCTATTATGCATGCGTTGTGAGAGATGAGTAACATAACGGGAACGTGTATGGAGAATGAGGAGGTTTTCTGCGTACTCGGTATTCAAAACCGATATAAAATGGATGAATCTGTGCTCAAGTCTTAAATGCAATACGCCTATATTTTCAATGGTCCAGGGTCTTCAGCAGCTGACACTGACAGTTATACTGTGATACGATGGAATTTCGGGATATGTTTTGCTAGCGTGCTGTTTCACGTCCTGATCCTGTGTGTTTCTTCTCATTTAAGATGCAGGGACGTCACTTACTGGAATATTCCAAGTAAAGACAAGAAGTCTCTCTGGAACATATTCATCATTTGAGCTTCGATAATACTTGTGGATGACTTGGCTCCGGGACTACCAGACCTCGATGTGTTGTACCTGAAAGAAAGAAATGCAGTGTAGAAGTTTGAAATGTACAATAGTTTGGTTCAAGATGTCCCGAAATGTTGAAACTTCTATAGGATTAACTAACTATTCATGACTTACCTATGTTTTGGATCTGTGAGTATATTATGCGGCATGCCAGCTTCGCTTCTGTCCTGGAACTTGTGTAGGAAGTCATAGTATGGAACCCCTTCTTTCGACACCGACAGTTGACATCGGGCAAAGAATTTGTTCAAATATGACTTCTCGAGATGAAGACCGTTTTCCGCTAAGACGTCCAAGAAATGGTCAAAATTAACCTGGAAAAGAAAGCAATTATGGTAAATTTGGGGACGCTACAAAATTGTACACCAAATGCAAATCCAGATGACAATCTACAGTCTGATACCAGGAATGGCTACAAACAAAATGCCGAAAGCCACGTATCAAATTTCGTTTCTCGATGTATGAAAGCCATTAACCTTAAAGGTATAGCGGTATATGTCTTTACTTACAATTCCCTTCTTATCAGCATCAAAGTGTTCGAATTTCTCCTTCATTGACCTAAATCCTTCCCTGAATTTGTTTTTCAGCCATTTCTCTACATCCAGTGATTTCTGCCTCTCTATTTCGTATCGTCTGCTCCCGCTTGTCGGTAGGGCATTCTCCTTGTTTTCTCCTGAAGTGTAAATTCTTATTTTAGGTTGTATTAAAGGATTACTGAACATTTTGCAACTGAAACGTCAGTCTTTCCACGTCCCTGTTCGACGCTATTTTTATACATGGGGTTTCTTAGGAGCAGTACTAACCCGGGAGTCAGCAGAGTTGCATGCGGAAAACTTTAGGGAAAGCCTACATACATGTATAAAGGCGCATACAAGCTTACCACTTCATATCGGCAGTTAGGCACTTCCCGCATAGATGGCGATAGTTCAATCGAAGTCACCCGAGAAATATCACCAGAAGCCATCATAAGCAAGAGATTTCTTGAGTCCGTCACGACAAGCTGCTGTTATATACTTACTATTTGACTCGTGGATTGGCTGTAACTTTCCTGTGCCCGACCTTAGACTAATGCCAAGTCTGTTCATGAGGGTTTCCCCGGCAATGATGCCTGTATCTCCCTCGTCATACCTGCAACAGGACACAATGTCATGAATGGAAAGTTAAGCAGCCGGGGAATGGACTTCCCCGGGAGTCTGCTGATGCAAAGTGAGTGAGAAAAATACAGCCGTTGTCCCAAAGAGACGATGATAAAGCTGGAGAGAATGATAATGACGACTGCGCGCGCTGACGATGACGCTGACGGCGATGATATGATAAGATGATGATAAGAAGAACTTACATGCGCCACAATTTGTCGAACTCCGCATCATCCATGAAGAAGAGGTTTTTGTTAAGCATATTTCGGAACTCGTGTTTCATGATTCTGCCAGAGCCTCCCGGGTTGCATTGAGGAATCAGTTCAGCCAAGTCGAGGAATCTGGATGAAACAAATTCATAAAATTTAAACGAAGGTACAAAGTTTGATTATTTAGGCTATAGTCCGTTCCTTTATATTTGGTCCGCGCAAGCTATTGGTTGGATATAACTTGGAGTCAAAATACTAAATAACGTACACTCCAAAATAAATCACATTATATAGCACTTTTTCGATCAGTCGTTTTTTTAAACTGCGACCACGTGTTTCGATTCGCACGCAGGAAGGGATTAGCTTAACCTTTGGCCAGTAGGGGATGAGCCTGCCGTATGACGTCATCGCATAGTGTGTGCAGTGAGTCTTCTTTTTGAGATTTACATTTATCCAAGTTAACCATGACTTTCTCACCTTTGCTTTGCTTTCTCTTTGAGGTTAATGTGTACCTCGTCAGCCCCCATTACAACCTTATCCTGGTAGTGTCTCTGCACTGGATCCATCCATCTCGGGTACTCTGAAGAATCAGTCTCTCGGAACAGGCTGCAGAACTCTGTGTAACTGACAATCTGTTTATCTTTGTAGCCCATTCTGTCCATCAGTTTGTTGAAATGTGACTGGCTTATCGGGCGCTGGATTAATGAGATGACAATCCGGGCTAGGGCTTCCCTGAAGATAATAAGATGGAAATATTATGTATAGTTGACATAACAAAACACAACAACATCACCATTTTTTGTTTTAAATATTGTAACAGTGGTCACCGAAATAATTATTTATAGAAAAACATTGATCCGCTGAACCCTTGTTAGATAAAAACGGTGACAGTGTCTTTCTCCATACGCGATCCCTTCCACTTACTCGTTCTCACGCAAGCGCACAGTGCCTTCTCTTACGCTACGTCTGTCCCTTGGCGTAGAGGCAAGCGAGGGTGGAGCATTCGTCTGACACAGATATACTAGGATAGTTCTGATGGAGAATGAATTTCTGGAGTAATTAGATAATTACGTACCTTGTAACGTTTCCTTTCTGTTCCGGATCATTGTCTTTGAAGCGCTTCCTGATTTCATAAAATGCCCCCTTGGCCTTTTTCCTCAGCAACATCTCGAGCTGCAGAAGCATATATAAGAAGGAAAATAATAAATACTTCAAATCACAAATAGCATTTTGTCAGATAAGCGACGATAGGCAGATTTCGCAATCCAAACGAAGAACTACGAACGACGAAGTACGAATTATAAAGAGAGTTGTATTTCAATCATTTGAAAAGTTCCCTAAAAGGAAATCCAGGCAGGACGTTGCATTCGAATACCAAAGCTGCAAGATGAAGATATTTCTCAACTAAACTATATATATGCAAAAGTTCTGAGTAGACATGCCGGGTTCGATAAAGATATCATGAGAAATTACGCTGGGATGGATGAGTTAAAATCATGAGAAAATATTACAAGCCTAACCCACCTCGTCAATTTCCAGTCTGGACTGAACTGACGCCCGAGAGAGTCTGGACGACACTCGACTCTGTAGCTCCTCCCTGTCTGCCACATCTGCTCGGTTTCCTGCAAAGAAATGGTGGGTTATTTCCAACGTGGCTTACACATTTGTCCTGCGAATTTTAGAACGATTTGATAAAACGCCAAGGAATTTTTAAAAGTCCTTGAAGTTTTATCATATTTTCTTTTATTTAAATAAATGTTGTATGCGACGTGACCGAGTTCGACAACAGTGACGATTAAAATACCTCTTTAAAAGCTTTTTCAAGAAGTCCTCTTGAATGATTTGACACCGTTTTCATTGTTATCTTCTGGCCAAGATCGTTTTTGATGTGAGCCAAAGATGTATACATGCATAAAATCGTATCTTGAGTAGAAACATGTATGATAATAAATATTTTACCACATGTACAAACGTACATGGTAAGACTCCGTGGAGGTTTTGCAGGATATCAATCATGACTTGTCGGTAAATCACAAATATCATTTTCATGATATAAAGGTTGACAAATGCGAACAGGTCATTTCACCTTAAACTGTTAACAGTGAGTACCTGTGATTGGAACGGTTCGGTGATTTTATTGCTTTTGGATGAGGTTGTTCGGCCAGAAAGCCCTGACAAACGACGTTATTATTAGGCCCCAACTTATCATGTTTGCAATATTACTTTGACAAGAATTCACGCCTTGACAAAGTGAAGGAATAAATGTAAAGAATGTCATCGATAGTTGGCGATAAATCACATCAAATTTGACATATTTACAAGATATTCTTCCAATACACGCAAATTACCCTCCAAAACTGAATGGTAATGTGGATATCACCAGCTTGTATCTGTCATCAATATGCATTAAACATTGTGTAAATATCGATATGTTTAACCATTGGGTTTGCCTTTCGATGTGTTCGATGTATTTTGTTTCGGGATTTTCGGGCCCGATATCACTATATCTGAGTTGATCAGGGTTTGTTGTTAGTCCACCATCTGGCTGACTGGTGTGACTGTAGGAGCTAGGAGATACATGCAGGGAGATGGTGTTTACATCTATAGCTATAGAGTGGAAGGGCAACAACGTCCTCACTTACCGGTACCAAAGTCATAGCTGCTACGGCCTAAAGAATCAACGAAGAAAAAGTGGTAAAATTGCTTACTTTCCTATCGCCAGCTCAAGGATAACCTTGAGCATGGTTATACCAAACAATAGTTTGAAAAATTAGGTAAAATGGACATTAAAAAGGTATTTAGGTCCGTGATGTAATGAATCTGTTCACGAATTTAGGTATTTTGTCCCCATTGAAGCTTCTTAACCCTTGGCGTTTACTGCTTTGAAGGGAGAGATGAGTAAGCGGAACGGAACGCGTATGGAGAAGGAGAAGATTTAATGAACAAAACACCAAAACGATGAAAAGGGTGTATCTATTGCATTTTCAACTGATATTAAGTAAGATCTCAAGGAGTTTTCAGGCGGTTGGCAGGCCTACAAGGTGGGCTTTTGGATTTACATTTCAACAGCGCACGGAAGATTTTGGGTTGAAAGTGATAGCCTAATACATGTAGATGTATTTTACGCGATTTCACTCCCCTATTGTGTTGTAAATACTTTCTTCGCATTTTTTAAACACCCAATATTGATATTTTAATACCATTCTGAAAGACTAGAGCAGGAGGAGGTACACATAGTTGCACTGTACAGTTAAATTTTTCCCGGGGTGTTTTTAAAATCTTTTACTGAGTTCATTCAGTCTTACTTTTTTAAACCATCGAAAGTAATTCGGTGTGAATTCTCAAAGAAGAAACTATAGCTTTATGTTGGTTATAATATTCAATATAATACAGCACTTAGGCCTACTTAAGCCTGTCACCAACCAAAAATACAGGCATAGCCAACACTATATCATGCATACAGTACATCATTGTAAACGGCTCAGCTATAATCCTAAACTACACAGCTTTCGTATCAGTGAGATTTATTTCGCATTTCATATATTCATATTGAATTTGTAGTCCGAACATAGGCTAATATTAGTTCACCAACACAAAGTTTGTTCGCTACCGTCATGGCCGTTATACCAGGCGTTGTACCCGTGTCAGGAAACGGCGAATTATGGTTTCGAGCGCTTCGTGGATAAGGTGATGGCAGACTGTTTTATTTTTTCAGATATGTACTACTTTTATAAAAAAGGAGTTACATGATATATATGTATACTACAGGACATTCCCTTTGGTAAAACGGTATCTAAATCCGTCAGTCAGCGATATTTTATTTTCTAAATACAAGGCAATTGAATATGGGCTACAACTTCGTTTGCGAAATACAAGAAGTCATTGGAAGAACAGTGGTGACGGAACAGGGCGAAATAAATGTATATAAGCGTAAATATGGTAGGAATCCATAATACTACTGTTAGCTACGTATATACTATATAGTGTCATTCGTACAGTTGTGATACACCCCAGATTACGGGTAACATAACAACTTGATTAAAAGTCTAAACAGATTAAACTGTGATTTGATTGGATTTTTATCTACGCCCAAAGTAGGTCTAATACTACATGTAGATATATGCAACGGTTCCAAAGCTGATCTTTTCTTTTCAGTTTCTAGTCTTATGCCTATAGTGAAGATCAATAGATGATCACAGTGCCAAAATAATGATTGGGCGGTGTTTCCTTACAGGCGTTGCTAGGCAACTCCCACGACCGGAAACTGATGCCAGGAGCTGATGGCAAACCTCTGGCCACCGGAAGTAATGTTTACACGACAATAACATTGACTTCCAATACCCAATATGGACCATTGCTCAAATAGAGTCCTATGCATCCATCTTTGCTTTCCTTGTTTTAACCAAACAAGATGTTTTGCCGTCGTCATGGAAACAAAGTGGTGTGATTGACACGGTCGGATTGATTGATTTGTCGTCTGCTTGCTGACCGGTTCATTAAATCCTTGGCCAGGCACGCTCGGTTGGTGTTTCATAACTCATTTTCATATCAAATTGAGCATTGCACCATTTGTCTTGATTAACTGGTCTTTATAATTGTGCGTTTGTTCGGCATTATGAATTCCACACTCCTAGCAGTGGCGATGTTCAAATGCATGTCTTTCTTCACGTTTCACTAGACATAATGTTTATGTGCATGGAGCCTGCCTTCTTTGCTTTTGTCGCCCAGCAGGGCTACACACTTCTTGTGTCGTTTTTGTCCACAATGAGCAGACGACCGCCTGCACACATGGCGCAGGACAAAATACAAATGTAAAGACTAATGAATGAAGATTTTGGTAAAAAGGTTAAATTCAATGAGGTAGTTATTTGGAAAGGTTGATAGATGTATGTCAGTATTTTCATATAATTAGCAGTACAGCCCTCTTTCAAAATTGTATCTTGATTATATGTCATATACACATGTATTATACCTTATCGGATAATATCTTGCGGATTTTTACGAATTCGTTGAGCTATTTTGTAAGGTTGTTTCCTAAAGGTTACATCAAGCAAAAAATACCCCATTCACAGCTGTACATCACGCTTTAGACTGAAAACACAACATGTTTGATCTTGATGAAACGCTCTACTATTCAGATTGTTATTTTGTCTCCTGACAAATCACGCGGAACAAGGTTTGATAAAAGATAGGCCTAATGTTCTTGCAAATTCTTGCCAAATATGACAGTCGGGACTGTTTTTAAACATTAGGCCTATGTAATCAAATAATTCTTAAATAATATAAATGTACATATAGTTAGGGCCTAATCATGAAACAAGTATAATGGATGATCGTTTTATTATGATGATAACTTTTAATTAGCTCCATCATCATACCATCATACGATTTCTTGTTTCGAAATTATACCGGCATAATTTACCATGACAGACAGTTAATAAGCTATATTCATTTAATTCAATTTTCGGATCGATAAAATTTCTCTATGGTTATGAAGGAAAAATACCTAACTGTCCTCGTTTCATTGAGCGTAAAGGTGAATTTACTTTTCATTTCACATAAAACCAATTTTCAGATCGACGACTAAAGAATAGATATCTCCATGGTTCTGACGGAAACGCAGCAAACATTGTCCCCGGCGCGGTGTAGATTAACTGATTACCTTTCTCGACTGAGCTGCAGTCATCACTGTTGTTCACAAAAAGAAACGACGAAGGGTTATTTCTTTCTCTGTGGTGTCTAATGGCAAACTGATGGACAAACGTTGTTGCGCCACGGTTGATGACGAAAAGCTATATTCTTGACAACTGTTGTTGAGTTGACGGCTGACAATGCCAATCTTAACTGTGTTTGCGCTGATGGCAGGCAATGGCATGAATTTTTTGCAACTATTGTTGCGCGGATGGCTAATGGCTGTTGTCGCACTGATGACAGACTGAAGATGGCAAGCTATTTGACAGCTGTTGATCATGATGCGCTGATGGCTGAGATGGACACCCAGGTTATTGTTGCTGTTGTCCTAACTGTCGTCGATGGCGAGCTCTTTGACATTGTTGTTGCGCTAAATGGCTGATAACGGCAATCTATTTTCAACTGTTGCTGCGCTGGTGACTGAGGTTGGATAGCTATAATTGCGCCGATCGATGGCTGATGATGGCAACCAATTCGGTAACTGTTGTTGCCATACTGCTTCACGCAGAGTTGGAATATTCCTTTTTATTGAGCATTGATCACTTCAAGGGGTAAACGGTCGCTCTTTGCGACCAAATCTTGACTTTGTCATTTCATGAACGAAATATTTCATCCTTAGAGAACAACCCGCTCAGTCATATTTGTAAAGGTGTATATTTTTCATCCTCCAAATTTTACAGTTCTTGCCTTAGTGTTCTTTTTGCCCATTTGTCAGGTTCTATCAAAAATATATAGGGCGAGCGATTATATTTTGGTGCTATGTAATGTGGGACAAGAAGCATATATAAGCTATGTGGTTTTAAAACCCACTGGTAGACCCATAGCGCCCTATTACAATATCCTGCAGTGTAGACATAGCAAATACCAATTCCCCGAAGACCGACTCAGTCACTTTTAAAGTTTACTCACGCGCGTTCCCTAGCCCTCGTTAATTCCGTTGACCGTTTTAGGCCTCACCCTGCAAGGTTTACTTTGGTCTGCTGTCTAATTGCCCAGTAAGCTAAGAAGACGGCGTGAAATGCCTCTCTAAAGTTTGTTGTGGACTTACAAAATAAACAACAGTCAGGACTTCAATGTGAGAGGTTTAAACGGGAACTCCAAATCAAATCGTATAGGCCAGTGGCCCCTAGATGAAACGTTAAATTTATGCGTCCACTAATTGAAAGATAGTTATTATAGGGCCGTTTAGACGACGCGAAAAAATCCGGATGCGTCCCGAATCCGGATTAATTTTTCGTCGTGTAAACGCAAAAAGATCCGGATCAATGTGGTTGCATCCGGACTAAAAAGGTACCATCGCCTTGGGTGGTTTTAATCCGGATTCATCCAGATTCGATCCGAATGCGGTCTTTTCGCCTGTCGTCTAAACGGCCCTATTATGAATGTATAATCGCTTTGAAAGAGTTTATGTGATCGAGGGCAGGTTACTTTTAGTATTTCCACATCAATCAAGATTGATTTTATATAATGCCATCATAATGATATAATCAACTCTTCATTCCACAATTCAATATTGATTGTACTGATTAAATGGCCAGCATCGATCGATAGATTGGAAGTGGGGACGATGGATGCAATACCATGCAGCACTGGTCATTATGGAGACGTCAAGAACTGCAAAGAGTAATCTATGCAATATTTTACCATTTAGCCTAACCCATATTTAATTACATTTTCTCAATGTTGCTGACAGTATCTTTAATGCGAAATCACATGTTTTGCAAGAATTTTTCGTCCATTACACATTAATCCACCAAACCTAAAACCTTAAGAAAACCATTTTCAGTAAAGTCCTTCCAAAGGGTTGTGCTAATGTTCCGAATGAAAAATAATTACCCCAACACATCCACAATAGGTATATATTTTCGTAAATGCTAAGGAATTAAATAGCATACTTTATGTAATAAAATAACTTTACCGGAGGCGTTGTGACTTGAAAATGCTACTCGTTTATTCAGCGATTTGGTGAATTAAATGCAATGAGACGCGTATTTTTGGATATTTTTTCTTCATGTGCCTACAAAATGTTTGACACATTGAAGTTGTCACTTGTATTATACATAGTGAACAGAAATTCGGATAGTACTCTAAACACTTAGAAGATAGTATTTTATGACTATATGTGACTATGACCAAATTTCGTAATCATTAACTTGATCATAATAAAATAATGATACCAAAAGATGAACAAGGACCCCATTTTCGCCATTGACATATTCCCTTATCGATGAATGTGACTAAAGAAAATATTTCTTTTCCCATGATATGATTGCAGAAAACATTGAAATGCCTCGGATCTTTGCAAAACACGAGAAAGGAAGGTAAGGGGAAAGAAGATAAACTTAACGGGCCTATTCATATACATTTTAGGCCTTTGTTGACTTAAAACCAATATGGTGGCACTTACCGAAAACAGGTAGTCTTGTCTTTGACGCGTCTCCTTGCATGACCTCTACTCCTTCGGGAATGGCTTCATATTGGAGAGGGGGCATAGGAGTACTCTTGTTCAGCTTAGAGTAGCGTCCCCCCGCGCTGATGGACTTCCTTGGTGAGAAAGTCCGTTCATTGGCGAGCGGGCGACCTGATACGGATCCAGCATGCGACAGTGGTCTATCACTAGCTCGAGACACTCCACGGATGCCCATCGTCCCTGGGTCACCTAACCGCGACAACGGATGCTTAATCTCCGGCAAGTTGAGCCCGGGTTTTCCTCCGACGCTCATCCCCGTCGAGGGTCTAGATACCCCGACCTGTGACATCTTTTTTCCAAAAGATATTAAAGTGACATACAAAACAACTGTCCCCTGTGTATTGCGACCAGTGGCGGCGCTGCGAACGAACAAACACTCCCGGTCGTCCCTAACAACATAAACCGTAGTTACCACGTGCTAGACTATGTCCCAAGTATTTCAATTGCAAATTCTTCAATACTTGGACTGTGCTTGGTGGATTTAAGTGTTGTTATCCAAACAATAATCCGCCTTTGACTGTGACGACCAACTGGTGAGATCATTACTTAGAGCACCGGGGCTTAAACGGCCTAGGCCTAGCGGTGATTACATTCGGTGTGACAAAGAGGACAGAACTATCTATTGACAGAGCTTGTCATATAAATGACATTAAGGCACGAAGAAGTCACAAGTATTGAGATATATTGCCTATCTGATAATGTTTGGGTGAAACTCTTAGGCTCTTCAGGTGTCGTTTTGATTTGAAATGAAAGCGTTTTCAACGTATCTTTGATAATATAGGCAGCTGGGTTTTATGACGAGAACCAATTAGTAACAAGCTTGTCTCGCGACCAAATCATGGCTTTCATAAGCGAAATGCTTTTGGAGGCAGGCAAACGCATAATAATATCAGCAAGCCAAGTACATGTAGTATCAGTCTTATTTACAGCCTTCACCGTCATCTCGTTGGTTGTGACCACACTCGACGAGGCAGATTGTCTTCGAGACTTTTATTGTCCTAGGTGCAACTGGATGGCAGGTATCTGACTGTCCTCGTTGATGTCAACAGACAGACTCAGAATGTCCTTGATAATGTGCCTGTGGGAACGGACAGCACCTGGTTGTCTTTCTGAAACAGATGGCATATCATCAGGTTGTCCCTGATGGAAACGAACATCATATTGTCCCCGATGGAATGCTGTCCTCGATGCCAAAATGATGGAAAGGGACAGAATCAAATGGTCTTTGATGGAAGACATGCATCGAATTTGATTGTTTTGGACGAAAAAAAACAGCAGGCATCACAATGTCCTTGGTAGAAACGGACAACAGACATCACGTCCTTGGTTTAAATGGACAACAGGTATATCACGTCCTTTATAATGCAGTGACAGTCATGATCAACACACCTGCAAACTAATTCAGTGAATGAAAGAAGAAAAGTGAAGCAAAGCGATTTACAGATATTCATGTATTTATTACATAAAACGCTCTAATCTTCAGAAGAACACAATAACTTTCACGAGGTCAACCCACGTTTGGAACAGTGCTGCCATCTCCAGTCTAGATGATGAGTTAAACAAAAATTGCCATTTTAATGACAAAAACATAAATGTGACCCGTCACAGCAAAATCAGGCGCATGTCGCTCTGAGCTTGGCAGGTTGAGACGGACTGTTTGTTCATTTCTCTATTGTCTGCCTTTTGTGAAATACGAGCACACCTATTTCTTCCATTATCTCCTGGTGTCATTTAGGATCATCTTCTGTGCGACATGCGCCTGGTTTTGCTGTGACGGGTCACAAATGACAGAAAAGTATGTATGTGCCTGCGATTAGTTTTCTACACAAGGTACTGGCTTTGTAGAAAGGTACAGACATTCAAATCCAACTCCTGAAACAGTCAGCAGCTCAAATTACTAGGAGTTTTTTCGAAGTCTTTTGTCTGAAAGTCCTCATTTAAAAGTCATCACACACACACCGAGCATTCCCCTTGCTTCAGCTTACTCCGTTATCCTTCGCTGCTCCATTCCCTTCTGAGGGATTCCCAGCTGCTCCTGCGTTCTGCTGCAACTCATAGATCTGCAACAGGAAACGACCAAATTATGAATAAAATGACAACAAGGTTTACACAGAATGTATTCAATCTTTTGGAATTCAAAATACAGTTTAAAATATCTTTTAGCAAGATTACCAGGGTCTGACCTACCTGTATGTAGCATTCAGACAATGTGATCATCTGAGGGAGAATGTCAACAACGTGTAGATCCTGGAGTTCATACCATTTACCACTGCCCTGGAAAAAGATGAATACCACGTTCAGGGATCATAGCTCACATTCAGAAACAGGCCAATTTGGTAGCATACGCCAAGAGTTGACCTCTGTAATCTGGATATCTTAAAAGGACAACAGTTATCAGTCCCAAGGGTGTCCCAGAGTGATTCTACAGTACATTACTGGTTCCCTACCTTGTGCAATGCATGGACCCTGTATGTCCCTTTCCCCGATCCTGGTTCTCCATCGTGGACGATGTTCGATATCAGATCATATGAGGCATTAGGGAAGCGCGCCCTGACTGCTGGAGACAGTATCTCACTCAGGTCAACGTTTCTGAAAGCACAAGAAAGATCCTATACCAAGTATAATCCATACTTGCCTATACCAATAGGCTTATCAATGAATATGCACAGAAAATAATGATATCACACTGCCATCTAGGGGCAGCCAAGGTAAATACTCAAAGCTATTTTGTGACTGAAATTCGTTGTTTGGGAAGAGAGAAATATTCGGCTTTTCAAATAGAATTTCTTTCCAAACCAAACCTCTGTGAAATGTTTTAGGATCTTAATCTCTTTATCACGTTATACTTACTTGACAGGGAAGTTGACAATGGTCGGATTCTTCTCTAGTGTGAACCGGTTTTTGGTGAATCTCTGAAAACAAATACAAAAACATTCTGATTTTTTTTAATGAAATATGAAGCCTCCAATTTATTATCAGTGTCTCCATCTATCTTCTTTCCAACATATCAAATTCTCTTCTCTTGCTTTCCTCTCAGGTGCTCAGAATTTCCTCCCGGTACCATAAAAGTAATCCGACTCTAACCATCACAACTTACTTTCATGAACAATATGAGAAAAGGCGGCAGTCTGGTAATCTCGAACCTCTTCATCGTCGAATCCTTGTACGTTTTATACTCCTTCTCTGAGATTCCGTTGAACTTGGACAAGACTTGATGAAGTGGGACTTGGGGAATTATGTTCTCTTGCGTGTCGTCTGGATACAGCGGAGGTGGAGGGAGGTCGCACGTCAGATACATGAAAGGGCAATCTTGCACTTGTTCTGTAAATGATTACATGATAAGGTATATTTTCAAATAACTGGCATTCTCATGCAACATTTCTGTCCAACCCGTGCGATGTGGTTGAGGCCACTTTTCAAAAGGTCACTTAGTAAAGAATCAGTATTTAGCCACCAAGCCTTACATTAAAACAAGAAGTCAGCAATATCTTTCCATTTGGTCATAACCATCAACAGCAAAGAACCAGTATTTAGCCACGAAGCCTTTACTAGAAGAAATAATTTGAGATATTCCCTTACCTTGGTAATCAGCCGTTGCCATCAACTTTTGTTTTTCTTCTTCACTCTAAGAATAAATATCGTAGTTTTTTAAGTACAATAAGTTACATGTATTGCAGATGTCTCCTTTAATTTGTCTTTAGCAGTGAGTTAGATCATTATGAAGAACCAACTTCTATTCTGTGTCATGCCAAATACATATTCTGAGATAATGAATGGTTTACAAGTCTCAATTGTTCTTAATCATTCAGAAGTCTAGTAAATGTTGCATTTCAAGTCTTTGTCAGAGACATTTTACATATCGTTCATATCTCTCAGAATTTCAAGAGACACTGTCAACACCTTCAGCGCCGAACCACGTAGATCTACGTGGCCCAAATCCCCGCTCTTTGACCTGGTTATCGGAGTCTCATGGACTTCATGAAAGAACTACGCCATCTTCAGGGCAAGGTAAAAACTGAAAAGAAGGTACTGTAGGAACTGGAAAGACCTCGTCTTTTCAGTTTTTACCTTGCCCTGAAGATGGCGATAACCAGCACAAAGGGAGGGGGGATTTGGGCCACGTAGATCTACGTGGTTCGGCGCTGAAGGTGTTAAAGGACAAGCAGACAAAGGATCAAATGACAGACCTACCACATCAATCCCTGGCATTTTTCTTGAATAAATGCGCATGGAACCTCGGAAACATTTACTGATAATGCTGCTGGTTCTCTTCTTCGTACCGTTCATGGCTAAGTGCAGTGCATTTAGGAACCAGGACATGACATCGATGGGGTCACCTGTAAAATAAGGATAATTTAAAGGCACGACTATTCACAAAGTGGATTAAAATTGAAGTTTGAAGCATGATAAAGTTACGCTCTCAGCTCTTTTTCACAAAAATCTGATGACTTTTTCTGGGTTTACAGTAAATAGCAAAAACTTACCCTGATTGGTAATCTGAAACCTCTTCTTGCTGCACAGTACGATGGCCTGCAACATCTCATGGGGACTAACGTGAGCCTTGAAGTTACGCGGATTCCACAGTTTACGGATCAGTTCACCAAATCGCTGCACTAATATGACTGCTTGGTCACCTGGTGGCCGTTTGATGGACTTGTAGTTCTCCTCCCGCAAGAAGTAGTCACGTAGTGGTGTTACATGCGATAAAGCCTGGCAAAAGCAGTGAACATTTTGCATATCGGTGCATTAGAGGGAGGGAGCTGACTGATGTTAAATTCTAATGCTGAAGAGATGTAGATTAACCACTTTGCCACGGGATGTTCTGATATCTGACAACAGAATAACAGATTACATGTCTGAATGTTTGGATTGTGTGCGCTGTTCCTGGTCGTCAATATGGCTCCAATAGAAGAAACGCTCAGATAATTTTAGAAGCAAAGGGATTAACATGAAATAGAAATGAGCCCAGCACAATTGACAATATGTTTAACAATATAACTTACTTGTAAAATGACATTGCAGTAGTCATTAGCCTTGATGTTGTTCAGCCCCACAATACCTGCCAGAAAATAACAGACAATGAGTTGCAACCACCCAACTGGTCCACAAGGAACAAACTAAACAAGTCACATCGAACCCCTGGAAAACTACTTGTACCAGCTAATACATGTATCATGCTTTGCAATATTTCTTCTTCCTGAATGACTGGATCTTGTTTCAACACCAGTGATGTAATACTGTCTCGGCAATTTTTAAAGGACTACTAGTAGTAATTATGAATGACTTTGGCTTCATATATTAGTCATTGTTCGTGAAATTTCAGTGATGAATGGATCAATACTTACCCGGTAAGTATGTGGTACTATCATAAGCCCTGGACATCTTGGAACTGAAGTCCAACACTTTAATGTCATCCTGAGTAAATGTGGGGTTCAGCACATACTGGAAAAAAACAGATCAAGAATTGTTGACAATATATTCTAGTGCCATAGAACAGTCCAGATTAAGATTACCCAATGTTGGAATTGACTGCGAGTAGAAATCCCCAACAAGTTGTCTTTAATTTTCGTCCAAGTACACTACACAGGTAGTCAAGGTAGGTACTACACCTGGGGTCAAGTGTTTTTCCTAAAGGGACATACCGGTAGGTTAAACTGACTACTGTGGTGATGCTCCTGCTCGTTGAACCTAGAACAACCTGGTCTATTGAGCCGGACACTCTAACCAAATGTCACTGATTGCTCTTTTAAAATACTTACAGTGATATCAGCCAAGGATGAATCTATGACTTCATAGTTGTCAGGCAGGCAGTAAAACCGATGCGTCTCCAGGTTCAAGAATACATGGTGGCCGTCTAGAACACTGTGAGTGTAAGCGTGAGACTTGAATCCTCGTCCTTGGAAATATTTACCACAAACAAGGCAGGCATAGACGTTCAAGTGTGACAGAGAAACGGAACATAGCTTCTCAAAATCGAAGTCCAAAATCGATCTGTAATATTTAAAGGAGAATATGATGCCATAATGGAAGTTCTTTCATGGAAAAGCGAACGATACACGAGTAATGACAGGGAAAATTCCCTCTCCCCCAATGACCCAAGGCTTTGCAATTTGCTACAAACACTCCTAGTTATGAAATTTGCAGTTCCTTTTCTTATCTATCAGTATCACTATCATAGCAAAATTCTGTTGTCCTCACTTCTGTTTAAGATTTCAAGGATCATACTCATAAGTTTACCTGTTTATTGTGTCAAGGTAGGGACAGTGTCTACTCCGTTTGTCCTCTTTAGAATTTGAAGCTGGAAGGATAAAGAGGGTAGTGATTCAACATGCACGTATTAGCATGCGAGCAGTAAGCACATGAAAATGTACAGGGCAGTGTGTACATTTTCCTTTAGATTTTGGGTCCCATTTTCAGAACCACTATAAAATGTGTACAATCCATTAAGCATGGAGATATACACAACATGAACGTAGTATCTTCAATCAGCTATCTTATTCTCACCAAGTGTCGCAAATTTTGTGACTGGGGACTCCTCATCATCCAAATCATTTTCATCTAATTTCCGTTTCGTCGCATTCGCCGCCATGTTGGTTGTCGTTGTAGAAAATAAACTTTTCATTATTTCCAAGCGAGCCACAGATACGAACGAAGACACCGTGGAAGACGACTTCAGGGCTAGAACAACAGTTACCAGCAGTCACAGCAGCTATTGATAGCTTAGAGTTTCCCCAAGGATGACAACTCTAGCTGAAAAGCCTTCAAAGTTCACCTCACTGCCACGAGCCAAGACATCCACTGTGAACATTGTCTCTCAGTATATTATTATTGTATACAAAGACATACGTGCTTCGCTCATCCCCTGTGCCCCTCCAACTCCCCATGAGGTTTTCATGAGACCTTCTATAAAAGCAAAGGCCGAGCTTGGGACAGGAAAAAAAAACAAGAAGCATCAACTTTTGTTTGAGTCTTATTTAAACAAAACATGAAATTTGACATGACCTGCCAAGCAACGTCTTCATACAAACAAGAGGCCCAAGGGCCTGGCGCTCAGCTGAGTTGTTGCTGCGTTGTTCGTATATATTACATTACTCGTCAAACTCTACTAAACTAAGGACTCAAAGCCTAAGGATAATAGCTTCTGGATGTGTAACAGTGAATTGCGGTAGACTGGCGCAATCTACTTCAAGCAAGCTCCACCCTTGCAATGTGTGCGCAAACAGATAACCTAACCTATATTGGACCATCAATTCTACACACAGCAACATGATTCATCCTCAGCTGTTACCATGATGATGATGATGATGATCCTTTTCGCAAATTGGTCGTCTTCTGTCTTTCTTCCATACTTCAGTGCCACCGGATGTAGTCTGCCCTTGTGGAGGGATCCTTTCAGCACCGGGACACAAGAATCCATGCAAATTGAATCACATGGAGAGACTAGCCCAATCACCCGCTTTTGGCTGGGTAGAAATGGGTAAATCTCGCAGACTGGACCTTAAACTCTACTGCCGAGGTGTGAGGCCGGTCTGACAGATGAGTAAGTGGGGTCCACCTAATGCAGAAGGCACCAGTTTCCCTAACTAAAAGGGTAACATTATTGCCTAAAGGCCTGTGTACACTAGTAAAATATTAGCAACATTTTTACATTTCCAGTTGCAACAAATGTTGCAAAAATGTTGCGTAGTGTGTACAGAGCAAAACGCGTCTTACAACATGTTGTAAAATTGTTGCAAATTAAATGCAATGCAATTCTTTGTTGCATGTTGTAAAAATGTTGCAAACTCTTCAGCCAATCAGAAATAGGATTTGTGTCATGTGATCTACCGGAGTTCATGTGACTTGAACAAGAAGCAGGTATAGCAACTCTCAAGTGAGTGTCTTGCTTCGTAGGGTGATGAAACCTTTTCTAGAAGTTTTTGTATGACGGCTTGTCAGTCAGCCGCAACTCCTTTCGGCTGCGTATCCATAGGCTGTTCCGTGCCCTGCACAACATTCCCTTTTTACCGCCTGGCGCGCCACACGGACAATGAACCTTCGTTGGTGTTATTGATCGTTCCCATAGGTTATGCCGTGTCACATTGCGGGCATATATGCACTGTGGATTGGGAATATAGGCCCATATTGGGATTGAACATGTCCATTCTTTTGCGAGGGAACAACACGGAAGCAATGTCTGAGGCGAAATTAATTCAAGAGGTTCATCAACGGGAACTACTCTGGGACCCCGAAACTGATGATTATCATAACAAGCACGAACCTGTAATTTGTTGCTTAAAAGTCAGGTTTTATATACATGTACATGTCAATTTGATGTTGCAAGTGAAAATACAAGTTACTTGTATTTTCATTTTCAATATTCATAAGAAATTGTCTTCTGAAATAATGACAGCGTGCGGATAAACGCGATTGACTGCTGCGAAATGAGGACTACAAAGGCCTACATGACCAAAAAGGAATATCCAATGGAGACGCAGGGCATAAGCCGCACTTACACCACCTGAAAATGGACCACCAATCTTGGTTCGGGAACCAATGCCGCACCATCGAAAATCCACCAAGCGCTTACACCAGCGCTGCAGCTAGTTATAAAATCCGGCTACAGATGGCGCGCAAACAATAAGCAGAACGCAGAAAGCCTTGGCAGAAAGCGCCATTTTGAAAGCGCCGCCTGGAGCCGAACCATCTAACTAGCTAATTGCCGATCCATTTGCGCGTACACCACGACAAAGCCGAGCTTTTAACAAGCCGGGCGATTTGGACCATCAAGCTTGGTGGGACAAATTCGCTCGGCAATTTGTATCGGCAATGGATTGCCGAACCAATTTGTCGCGGCAATGTGGTGGTGCAAGTGCAATTGGTCCACCAATATATCGTGGTGTAAGCGCAGCTATAGTGCCAGGTCACAAGGCTGTTACGCCATAACGCCACACTACACAAGGGCATACCCTATGGATACGCGGCCTTAACAGGCAGTGGTATGCCCCATCATCCACCCTCATTTTGATCCAGGGCCTGGTCCATATTCTCTTTGGTTATTTCGCCGCCTCTTCCGTCTCTCAACAATGACAGCTAAAATTGCTGCAGAAGCACTCAAAACACATCTTCTCTCCTTGGAATCATCCATTTTCCCTCCAAAATACCTATTTCCCTTTGTTCCCACTAAAAAGTTTGCAACAATTTACCAACATGTTGTAAAAATGTTGCTAATTTGTTGCTAGTGAACACAGGGCCTTGAAGGGCTTGTTGCAAAATTGTTGTAAAAATGTTGGTAAAATGTTGGTAAAATGTTGGTAAAATGTTGGTAAAATGTTGCTAATATTTTACTAGTGTACACCCTGCTTAAGTCAAGTGAAACTCTTAACAAACCTTAGCAGAATGCCACCATTGAAATGTTGATAATAATGATAGCAAGTAAAAACTTTAAACAGATAGACTTGATTTTTTTAACCAACTGCCACATGTGGTTTTCTTTATTTAGTAAATTTTGAGGTAAGTATTACAGAATGAAATACTTGAATACTAGAATTGCCTGGCTCTTCTGATGATTGCACTGGTGAACACCGAAGTCGATGGGATGTGCAAAGTCATAGCTCGATCCTCTCTCTTGGTCATCTTTGAGATGTGGTCACCAAATATGTTCAAATGCAGCTGCAGATCATTCCTGTCCTGCAAAACATGATGAGGAGATAACATTTTAATTTTCATAGAATAGGTAAGCTAGCCAAGTTTTATATCAAAATACAAGGCCAACAACAACTGATAAGGCGCTAGGGCCGAATGATCAAGGAAGTTCATTGATATGATTGGGAATACATTGTGATAAGAGTGATGAATCGGCCCCGTTTGAAGCATTGTGCTATGTACAGTGTGCAAGTGTCAGTGTGTATCAGCTATCGCATTTATTGTTTGTTGACATTTCAAATCGCTGGAGTCGATCCTCAATTACACTGTTTATGTACATTGGCAACCTTACCCGATGATATCAGAACGATGTTTATTATTGTCTTGTTTATTCACATTAGTTCTGCTATGTGACAAGAGTTATTTGTTGAGAAATCCATGATTTAAAGCCGGACTTTGACATCGTTTCTCAGACCAACCAAGCTGCATTTCGCAGATCGTTTTTCAACGATCGTCGACGAACTATTTCAAATTAATCACATCCAATTAAACAATCCAAGCCTTCCCTAATGTCATCAACATGCAATAACACAAGCAGCCAAATATTATCGCCTATGAAATTGTGAATTTAATGAGAACTTACCTCTGAATTGACAGAACGCGATCTATTCCATAGCATGGTCTCCTTACGTCTGAACTGCGCAGACTCGAGACGTGACGTTCGCTGCACGTGTGATTGGACGTGGGATAACTCGCGCGAAATTTAAAATGCTCTTCTTGGAGGGTGCTCACTAAATTGCGCCAGTAACACCACCTGGTGAGAAATTCATGAACTACGCCTATTGATAATGAAAGAGAAAGCTTTGCTCTATAAAATTAGATTTGATTCATGATCCCCAACTGAGAAATCAGCTGCTGGAAAAGTTTTTGGAAAATTTCGCTCGGTGCCACCTAGTGGCCAAACCGCTCATCCTGCCGGACCCACATTTGGTCTATTCAGGAGTCCTGAAGGGTCTCAACGCCTCAGAGGGAAAATCTATCGCCTATCCGCCATAGTTTTGAAACGTGCCTGTTTAACGGACAGACAGACAGACAGACAGACAGACAGACAGACAGACAGACAGACAGACAGACGGACACTCATTCTACCATTTACTCATATGAATAGCTCAGCTTTTCAGCTGAGCTAAAAACAAAACAATTTATAAATAAACATGAAATAAAGTTCTACAATTCGAACTGAAGGGAAGTTGATTTCTTCTTCGAAACCATTTTCTGACAGATGACCTCTGGCTCTTACAGAGACAGTTTTAAGGCCGCATACTTAGCAGGCAAAAAACTCATTGTGCTGTACACTGGCCCAAAATACACAGTAAATTGCCTTAAATTGTGAAAATCTATTGCTATTATTTCTATATAATTGCAATCACATTCCTGGCCTATGAATGTGGAGTAAAAAATTCCCATCAGTGTGCACATCTATGCTATTTACCATTTATACAATATCAAGACAAAAAGCAGACTTGTGACACAATACAAAGCAACCACACCGTTTGATAAAACTATGTGACTTCGACATAACTATCTAAGCATGTTGACAAAGCCTATACTCAACAAATAAACTATTGCATACATTAAAATATTTCTCAAAACAAAATGATATGACATGTATTCGTTGCATAGTTTTAAAAACAAAACGTTCTTCTCAACCTTCATCCGAAGTCGACTGTGCAATAACTAGAATGTGGCACAAGACATTGTAAAATGACCAACACACTATTCAAAGGGAAGAGTAGAACCATGGTCCTAATCACAAGCTTTCAGCCGAGTCAACTATCAACATGCGTTGCCACCTTGGTGTTCTGACTGTAATTGCAATATTCTTGTGAGACTATTCGCCAGTGTAGGCTTCACCTTTTCTAATTGATAAACCATGCATTCTCAGTTGATGATTGTGACATCAATGGCTAAAAACTTCACCACATGCTGATGATCCATTGCAAATCCTTAAACATATGTAAAACTTAATAAATTTGTTCCATCATCAAGAATTATTATCACTTTGTGAAAGTCTCAAGTCTATCTCCTGTTGGAGTCGTTTGCCTAATGCCTTGATCAGTGGAGGAGATAAACCTCGCTGTCGGCCAAATCGCCTGGCAAGCAGGAGAGGGTCGTCTTCCTGCAAATACAATGGAGATTGAAATCAATCTAGAGGATGCATGCAGGACTTTAGCAGAGTTGCTCACTGAGGACAACTGAAAGGTGAAAAAGGACAATGCTTTAATCTGAGTACAAAGGAGACAAATTGTGTCAGAGAGTTCCATGACTGTTGTCAATTTATGGCCAGTCACAAAAAGACATACATTTGGATGAGTTCATGAACAGCAATAAACTTCAGATAGTAACAGCAAGAATACTGACTAAGTTATAGTATAACTTTTCTAAAGAGCGACCTTGGTTCTTACCTGATGTATGACTAGATCAAATATTTCCCCGCTCTGATCCTCGTATTCTAATTTGAATAACTCTGTCCTTTCTTCATGTTCCTCTCTCGCTGGCGGATGACCTGTAAATAAGAAAATGTAGTCCTTTAGTAGGGGCTGATGACAGAGGATGTGTATGCAATATATGGCACACCTGATTTTGAGGAATACATAACAACCCAAGTAATGTTCATTTGACCCCAATGGTCTTTATCCCCCATTCCAATACTCTAAATATAAGTGCATTTTTTGGGCTGTGAAAATGTACCAAACTACTTCCATTGCTACTAGCCCCCCCCCCCCCCATGTTTAAGTGATGTGATTTGCCCTGTTGTGACACACAATGGTAACCTCCCTTGTGATTACAATAAGATTCATTAATCATCTCGACTTACTTTGACCATTTTCAAGGCTAGGCCTATGTTCCACTACTTCTTCATCATCTTGGTTATTCTTCAAGCGACTTGGAGGTATGTAAGTTGGTCTTTCTGGTCGTTTCTGTCTGTTCTGATGGTGGTGACCATAGTGCTTTGCCTTTGGCCGTTCATCAGGTTGTACAGATTTTTGTTTGACTTCTTTATCATAGTTATCCCTGAAAGAGAGACACGGGGCATTATTTTCTTGAAGTGACATATAGCATACTGTTGCATAAGCTGATCAACTGTACTGCTGCAGTTGCATGTATACATTACATGTTTTATGTATGTATACACACTGCACAGCGGGGGGGGCACTTCCGGGGACATTTCTCCAAAATCCCGCACAATCGATGATTGGCACTGGTTTGTGAGGATGCCCCATTAACTGAGGAAACGGTAGAATACCTATCCACTTGATTCTTTATTATAGATTTCATAAAACCATGTTTCATATCAATTTTCATCTTTGCTCCTGATGCCATTTTTGCAATGTTGATCTAAAAACGTCATCAGTTTGTGTGCACGTTCTCACATACTATCCGACAGGTGGCACTGATTGTTGAAGATATGTCATCTCCCTTCCATAAGCTAAAGCCAATAATGAAAGAAATTTCTTGGGCTTGGAAATCATGAATATGACAACCTTAAGAAGCGACGAAACTTTGATTGTGACATTATCTTCTGTTAGATAGGTGGAACATACCATCATCATGGTCCATCCAATTCATATAACGAAGTGAAGAGAACAAACTGAAGAGAACAAAAACCTATTTTGAAATGAAAGCAATGTTTATTTATAAAGCCAGGATAAAAATAGCTACTAGTATGCATCTGCATGCCCCATTCCACAACCAGCAAGGAAATAAAAAGTTATACATGTATTTACAGGAGATCTTCATGTCTTTCTTAAAACTGATTGGAGCCACACCATCAGTCTTCAAACATTTTAAGAACAGAGCACACCACACTTGTACAAATCAAAATTACAGAAACATACTGAGGAAGCATAATTTCCATAAAGAAATTCGTCCAATTAGACAAACAACAATATTATTACAAACGACAATAAAAATGTGATGAATTGACGCCAACAAAAGATGATTAACCAGGAGGACTTCAAAGCTCAATTAAGTCATACTAATACATGTAGTCACAAGTCAGGTCACAATCCTTGAATAAGGCACTTCACCACAACTTTTTTCCATACTGCTACATTTATTTCACTACATGTACATGTTAATAACTACAGTGGTTATGAACTTTTAAATGAAATCTACATCAACAAAACTGTCTTCATTTACATGTACCAAAACCACAGCCGATACTTATAATGAAGATGACAAATTTACAAAAGTATTTGATGGGGTGTTTCATGCATCAGAAGAACAACACCTCCGGGGCTATTTGATGTCCTGGAACACCAGAAAACATCATCAGTGAACTCGCTGGAAGCATCACTGCTAGAAAATTCTAACCACCTGGAAAGTTTAGTCTTAGTTCTTACACTAAGCAATGCATCCTTAAGTTAGTCCCATATCTTGTTTGCTTTTCACTTTGCATCATACATGTAATCCATCTCCAGACCAACCCAAACTGAAACCTGTTCAACGGGTTCACTGACATCAATGACAGGATTGAAAGTTGCCCAAAGTCAAACTCCATTCTTACTCCCAATTTTTACAATGGGAAGACCAGACACTGTTTTTTCTTTAATTGTTTTGAAAAGGCTTTTGAAGTGAACTCTTCCAACTTTTTATAGGACAACTGTTCCCATCTTAGCGACAGTCAGACAAACTTGTGTGTTATTAACAACTGAGCCAAGGTAAATATCAGCCATCAATAAGGGATCTAGGACACAGAGCCTCAGGTGGTCAAAATGCCCCATAACCATCAAAAAATAACAACTAGCTTATGGTCAATATCGGCTTGGTTAAAAATATATACAAACACAGACCTGTTGATATTTATTATTTGAATAATGTGTAATGTTCCTAATGTAAAGTGTACATGTAACATAAAACAGTTTATATAAACACATTGTTTTATGAATCATCTTGGTAATGGCATGTTGACATACTGGCAGTTCACAACTTTCACAAAACACTTGTCTCATAAGTACATGTCTGTTACTTGATCACAAGTACAGTAGAACCCTATATTAAAGACAAAACACTTGTCTCATAAGTACATGTCTGTTACTTGATCACAAGTACAGTAGAACCCTATATTAAAGACAAACTTTGTAATGAAAAATGCTCTCCTTAACTGAGAGTTGTCCTGATTACAGAGCTTAAATTCAATTGGAAAGATCAATTAGGAAGTTAACACAATTTCCTTAGAAGAGAGGTTATCCCTTTATTGTAAAGAGGAGTGCCCTAAGGGAGGTTCCACTTCACTTGTTGATATAGCGGTACAGGAAGTCCAGCGCAATACCAACACTGATAAAATCAAAAATTCACAAATTTTCTAAGTAGAACGTACGTTGAGTAAAAGCGTAAATGCAGTACAATATAGAAATCAATACTCTGCTTGAAGAAGCAAACTTTAGGATGAAACTAGATCACCCCAAGGAACTATGATCTCAGCAGTCTATCAAATATCCCCCGATATAAACAACACACCACAGTGACTAAGCTAAAAAAAACACTACTTTTCTGCAAGGCAAATGCATGTACAAGGAAAATGCATGTGGAATAAGACATGAGACTTAATGACTTATTCATACAAGAACAACTTTTTCGCTGCGAGTCAACATTAGGTATGAGAGTGCTACAGATATAATTTTTTTGGGGGTGCCAGTCCAAACAGCACCAGAATGCGCTAAAACAAATTCTTGATGACAACTGATCGTATAGACTTCAATTCGATATTCCAGAAACAAAATCGCCTCTCCAACTAACATACATGTAATTTCTTCCTTTCAACAACACATCCTTGCTTTTTTGCGCAAAATCGCATAACAGTCTTTCACCACAGTGAGAACATAAAAGCTGCCGTTGTTCGTGGTATAGAGCTGTAGGTGTCTACAGGAAGAAGAGTCTATCGGAAAGCTCCAAGCTGTGCTCCTTGTGCGTATTTTGTCCAATGAGGTAGGCAAGCTTGTGGGCATACTGAAACAAGATGAAACCAGAAGAATTAGATAAGAAGATAAGAAGAAGAATCCTCAATGAAAAAAAATGAATAATCACATTTTGTCTCTGCAGTTTCCTTTAGTAATCTGTGGTAGTGCCAAATCCACCAAATCCACCTGAATTAATCAGTAAATTCCAGTGGGGAACATCGTTGACAGATTGCAAATCACGCACTATTAACTGAGGGAACTTAAACCGATTGCTATGTCACCAGATGTACCTCACATCCCCATGTACACAGAGAGTCAGGACTGACATCTCTATAGTTGGATGGCAATCACTCTTTGGACTAATAGTATGCTTGCTCTGGCATCTTTATCGTGCAAGAAGAGTTGCATATTTGAAGTGGCTGATATTTTAGATTACAATCGTTCATGCTGCAAATAGACTGCTATCTCACCTGACAGGGAGCAGGTACCCTGACTGTTCCAGGCCAATTGTAATAGAGATGTGTCAACTTGTAGGCCAAGCGCTGTATTTGATTTGGGCTCAGTCCGCTGGAGTCGTGAACAACAACGTAGTGAGTGGGACTGACGGTACCCTGACGGACATGCTGACTGATCAGGAAGAAATCATACCTGGAGACAGAAATAAATGATGTTAACATTGAATGAGCAGCAAAATTATCAAACTAAGTCTGGTAGTCACAGTATTAAGTAGACTATAAACACATGGACATCAAATAAAGGTAACTTTTTTATACTCCCCATAAATATAAGGTAGCAAAACAAAGTTGTCTGAAACTACTTGGTCTATTATAGCAACGTCCCTTTGCTGCAATGCGCTCCAAGATAAGTCTGTAGAAAAGTGTGAAAGGAAACCTTTCATTATGAAATATTATTTTCTTACACTTACCAGTCACGTCTAGTAATGGTGTGATCTACAATTGTTCCAGGTGGAGGGTTTTCAAGGTCTCGGTTCTGAAAGAAACATTGTAAATTAACTGTCAATACATGTACATGTACACACAGAGAGTGACTTAAAGAAAGGGCCACTGTACCAATACATGCGAAAATGGCAAACTCACCATGACACTCCAGATCCTGGTATTAATCCTCTTCTGGACGACGACTACTCCCAGCTTTGGATGGTAATCTCCAAAGTGACGGAAACACTCTGTGATCTGTTGGACTTCGTAGTCTGCCACTCGAGCCAGTTGGCCATCGCCTACACCATCACGGAAGATCATGATTCGGCCCGGCAGGTCATGGTTTATCTAAAAGTGAGGTATAACAGTGAGATATAATCTGTCAGCAGTCAAGTAGGCAAAACTGCATCACTTGGCAAGCCTCCACAATTAGAACACTGGCACCACATGATCAGCAATGAAAAAGAATTTTACAAACCCATCTGACTTCGATTAAAATCATTCGCTGTAAAGTGCTATGAGACAAACAGTAATAGAGTTATAAGACAAAAACAGAAAAGTCCTCTTTGATGCAAAACTTACCTCGTGGTACTTCTTCAGAGCTGCAGTTATGCAAGATTTAAGGCCATCGATCAACTCCTGGTGAGGAAGCTGGATGCAGACCCTGCTGTACCACCGAGTCAGTTCCGGGTTCGTACTCGCGACGAAACCACCCACCGACTTGCCTTTTCCTCCTTTACCTTCATGGTACACATCGATGCCGATCACCATCATATTTTTCTGAAAGCAAAGATAGATCTCACGATACAAAACAATGCAAAAACCTCTTCGCAAACTTACACCAGGCACTAAATGTCAAGACAATGCCTCTTGTTGGACATGTTGGAACCAGAAATTGTTGACTTTGGCTGAATTTTATGTAACTCTTTTCAGTGCCCACACTTGCCTGACAAAAACAAATATGTAAGAATGTAGCTGGCCTATAGATTTCTCTCAGCTTTTCTGCTTCATGTATGATGTTTTGAGTCCTCAGCACCTGGAGTGGAATGGCTGTAGTTTTGATTGAAGGACTGAGAACTATATTTGCACAAGTCTGCTATAAAAACAATGGACTGATGCAGTTCTAGTTTTATAAATCAAACCGGCTACTCACTGTTGGCATCTCGACAGCCCACAGCTCTCCTCCCAATTTGCAGTTGATCTGAAGGGCAATCTTCATTACGACAGATTTGAGTTTATTCTTATCGCTGATTGTCCGGGCGTTGATGGCCTGAAAATTATGTAACAGTAGATTAATTTCTGAATTTGTATCCACAATTCAGATAAAGTCACAAAACTTCTTTTGTTCTCCATTGCCAGGCAGTTGCCACTTTTTCGAAATCGATGTCCTTTTTTGATTTCCGAATTTCTCATTACATCAAAATCACCAAACTGAAACTCATGGGGAATGAGTATTAAGAAGTCTTCCTAAGCCTCCAAATTAGTATGGGAAAATATTTTACTCAAAACTATACTTAAGCAGGCACAAAAACTGAACCGAGCCATTACCTGGGAAGGTACAGGTTGTTCTACACAGCACAGCTTCTTCACAGCACTGTAACGATCATCTCTCTTAGTGGGGAAGATGGTGACTACACACTGAACCTGAAATAATAAGCAAGTGAAAGATTTACAACACTATTCATCCTAGCTTTCATGCGCAATGACCTGATCGTCAAAATAAAAAAATATATAAATCAATACAATCAATAAACTATCTTGTTTGTTCGACATGTACGCTTTGAGAGCAAAGTCATGTTTCTTGTTCTTATTATTTTTACATCATACATTGTAGGCCTTCAGCAACAAGACAAACTGAGGAGAAGTTGGAAAGACATGCGCAGGTACCCCCCCTCCCTCCCCCAAGATCTATTCCAGGGGGAATCGCTGCTTGCAAAAGTAAATATCCTACCGTGTTATTGAGATTCTCCTTGATGCTACGCAGGTAGGTGTCAACTCTGTCATCCTTTAGGTGGATCTGATGAGGATCTCGGATGTTGATACCAATGGATGGTCCAATCTGTTTCATCATTTTGATGAAGTCATTCGCCTTTGGGGAATCTCGTTGAGTGGACAGAACCATCCAGTTGACAATATCAACCTAAAATATACACAAGATGTTAAACTTGTCGATGCCGCAGATCTGCGTCTACATGTATGGCCTTTTTAAGGGTTAAAGGCTCATAACGTACATTTGAAAGTCTATTATAGTTATTAACTTCACCATTGATTGAAATAATGCTCGGGTAAAATACAGAAGCAGTAATTACAAACATGATCAGTGATAGGGTTCTGAAAAACATATCAACCTTGAATAGAATATAAACTTACCGCTGAGATCACTTTCTGTCTGTTCAAGTCTCGTCCCCAATCCGCTTGAACGGTTCCTTGGGTTTGACCACCACGCCAGAAGATATCTTCTGGTGGGAGCTGGCGGCCATCGAGGTTCAGCGTATCTGTGTCAAGCTGGAGACCCCAGTCCTCAAGCTGTTTGCTCGCGTCTTCGTTCTGCTTGACATTTCTGATGAATTCTCGCAGGCTTCGATTTCTTTGGTTTGGGTTGATGCGGGTGTGGACAGCCAAGTCCTGTAACAATAAAAAAACGTTGGTGAAAATACATCTACAGAAAAATTACCGGAAAACATAGTACATTGTACATGTAAACGTATATGATGAGATCCTTAGGTTTGAAAATTGAAGCTCAAGGTAAGTTGAAATCTCCTGTTAACCAAGCTTGCAGATCGCTTGAAAAAAATGTGTAACTGGGGATGGCCCCTTTCTCATGACAGCCAGCTAGCAGAACAGTGATTCAGGGTATATCATAGCATCACGAGCCTGGCCAGACCAAGGATAATCTCCCGTGCCAGCAAGACATACCTTCATCACGCGGAAATCATCCCGCATCTCATCAGTCAGCCCGGTCAAATAGCATAACTCCGGGACAAGACATATAACTTCTGCACGTGGCCGCTGAAATGAGAATTTTAAATCACAAATTAACTTAAGTGTATTACTATCGGTCCTGCACAGTGGATAAACATTTACTGCAAAATGTTTATGTTACACAATAAGGAGGTCCATAAAATCCTGAATAGATAGATAATATGTATGGCTCAGATATAGAGGAGTATCTTATCATTCTTACACCAATTTTAGCCGCAGCTGTATTAGTTCTGAGGCTGGGAGGTCTGCAAGTGGATGACTAAACCCCCCGAGCTTCACCTCATTCAGTAAAACTCACCCCTTCTCTTGGTTCTCTCTTCTGCTGTTCCTGTTTGGAGACTTTCGGTCGGTGAATGAGCAGTGGCTGTTCGTCATCGAATATCTTCTTGTTGTAATTCTTTAAGTAATACTCCTGGTACGTCATACTCTCACCCGTTGCCGAGGACAAAAACGAACACTTGGGATTTTGATCCCAGGCTATATCGTCTATTCGGTATGTCTTGTTGTTGTACCGTGTCAACACCGTACAGCCTTGCACCGCCTTGATGACATTGTCCCGGAAGTTCCGATTCTTCTTTTGTATATCACACCTGCGATGTAAAATGATAGTTATTTGCGTCATTTTCAAGACCTATATTCTAAGCAAAGTAGTGATCAAACAATAATAATGTGCCACAGTCATTTGAAATCAATTTAAAAGGTCTGGAAAACCAGATCCCAATCGTACCTCAACACACAGATGATAACATTACATGCTCATGTACGCCTTCAAAAGACTGACAAATCCATAACTTAAATTGGCACATATTTTAAATTTTAAGTAATCTAAGACTTGCTTTGTGCCAGTACACACATAAGGTTGCGATCATTGTTTTAACCCAAGACTGAAATCATTTCATTCACTTACATCACATCAAGGACTGTCAGTGTCCTGAGAACTCGATGGCTGACATCTGTCAGCAACATCAGACCACCTTCCTGTTCGGCAATTGCAGTGCAGTACCCCGGCCAGATTTCTAATCTGAAAAGTAAAATTTTAAAAACCAATAGGCATGGATGAAGAGACCTAAGATAGATGCAAGATATGTGATACTCCTTCGTGAACAGGAAAAAAGGAGTTGGCTATTGCCATGTGGCAAAAACTTCATGCCATTCAACTTCAAGTGACTTTTGATGCTCAAACCAGAAATAAAGATGGCAGCATATTGTTTACTTACTTGTGTTGTGGAACCTGAACAGCTCCACCTGGATAGTAATGATTGCGATTTATCTGCACCAATTTTAGGCAGGCCATCATCCTGAAAGAGTAAGGAGATTATAAACTGATTCGGGACAAGTAACAAGCATAAAACACAGAAATTTTTGCATCAATTTCAAAGGCCATGTTATTGTGGGAATTCTTGGGGCAAGACTAATAATTTCAAGAAAAGCCACTGCAGAAGTGTCTGGATTTGTGCAATTGGTCTACAAAAATGGTCGATCAGGTTAGCTCCCGAATCACAAAAATTTTCTAGGTCTGGTCTACAGGCCTTAAATAGGCTCTATTGTGAATGTACACATGGCTGAAAACATAACTATTTGTGATAGCTTTCAGTTATCACAAGAATCAGTTAGTAAGAACAATAGCATACATGTACATGTATAACAAATTTTGTCACTCACCTTCGGAATATTACATTATAAACTTGCATACATTCCTCTGCTCCAGGCGACAACATTTTTGTGAGCGTTATTGTTATGGCAACCGGAGAACCATCAGTCGGCTTCTTTGACTGAATAGTAATTTGCTGCAAAGAACAGATTGGAAAGTCAATCAAAGGCAAGTCAAAAGACATGAGAGTCATAGCAAAAATAGTATATGTATTCCTGTCCTAATTCCAACTAAGCCAAGAGCACCAAACTTGAAACTCATGAATGTAGAACATGTAGATTAATATTGGTCCCCATTGACCTTTCCATGTATCTTTATCCTTCAATTCAAACTGCCATGCATCTATGTCCTTCAAACACTGAAAGTGAATGGATACAAGAACCTCAACTTCAAGCTATACCCACAACACGTCTTCAAAGGCCAAATCTTAAGCCTTTCAATATCTTACCTTATGCTCAAGTTGTTTTGGCAGGAAGAGTATGCAACCATCAAAAGCCTTGACAGGACCTATCGTTGCACGCTGCTCGTTGATTAATCTGTAGCGCATGTTCCTTGAGTCAACTTGTGGATGGAAGTGAATGGCATATTGATAAATGGCAGCATTACCAGACTTTATATGAATTGAGTTGGCACCAAGATGCACCCTGAAAATAGAAGACAGGATTCCTTGAATGTGAGGAATTTACTACGGCAGTTCATTCAAAGTGTCTGTAAAATCCCAAATTGTTTTATTTCTGATAAGAGAGAAGTAATATGCTTGCCCGAATCCTGCTGTAAAGTGACACAGTCTCCAAATCTAAGCTCCAAAGTCAGACTTCTCTTTCCAAATATCAGCTCTGATGTCATGACCTTTACTTTTCACACACCATTTTTCTGGACATGGGATATTACAAACCCTGATTTCATCAATGATAACAACTAAAAGTGCTACCATTCAGGCCCTTTACTTACGGTTTACCACTGGTGCCCTTAAAAACCATTGCTGGCTTGCCTGCAACGTTGATCACATTCACGTTATCAGAAAATCCCTGGCCTCCTCCTTTAGGTGATGGAGGTTTATTGCTGCTTGCTGCCTCGGAATGAGCAGGTGACATGGTGGCTGGCGTCCTGCAGGAAATGGAAATTTATACCTGTACTTTGTCTATTTGATTCATGATGATCACTAAGGAATGCTAATGCTACACAGAATGCTATTGCTACACAGAATTCATCGATTTGGTCTCAGATTCAGTGTCTGGTTGGTGTGTGTTGAAGATGAGGACTTACCCCATGCTTGCTATGCCTCGCCCGCCAAGGGAAATTGCAGCTACTCCTCGTCCAAGTGCGGCTACACCTCTTCCAGCTGGTGCTGGGGCAGTCACCCTTGGTGTGGAACCTGAAAACGAAGAAATCAAATAGACAAATAACTCAAAAGAACAGGAATATCCATCCCTAGTAACTTATCTGACATGCATATCAGTAATCTTGAAACACCTCATATAGTGATGTTGCACTGCAGGAATTTTCTTACAACAGACTAGTCTAAAGACAAGAGAGGTATTGGACAGTATCCTATTTATAGTTCAACAAACCTCCATTCACAGAAAGAAGGAAGTCATTGTCTCATGTCGATGTACACTTCTTACCTGGCCGACTTGCAACACTACCAGTAGCACTGTCAGAAGATGTTTTCTTTGCTGCTTCTAGCAGTGATGACATGTAAGCACCTCTACCCAGTGCAAGGCCTCGTCCCATTGGAGCAGGCGTAGTAGTTGGCACTGGTGTGGAGCTGGCAGGAGGGGATGTCTAGTATAAGAGATAACAAAGTGAAGAAAATGAAAGTCATTTATCAGTGATAAATGTTTACACAGTAAAAGGTCATTGTCGTTTATTGTTCGAGTTCTTGACCTCCCTATGTCACTATCATTATCAAACTCAAAGTATTAAGCAGCACACGTATTGGCGGACAGCACAAGGCCAGGAACCACCGAAAGGTGTACTTACAGTCGTTGGTGTGTTCTCTTTTTCCTCCCCTGGGCGCCTGACTGGCTGGCTCAGGGCCTGCAGCAGAGCTGCACCCCTCCCACCACGGCCATACCCGCCACTGGCCATGGATGGTGAATTTCTTGACCTTGGCGGTTTTTATAAAACCTGAAAGTGAAATAATACAGGCTGGTTTAGTCCAAACTTTTATCAACAGGGCCTAGCCTATACACGGTTACGGAAGAATTACTGTCGTTTCGCTACATTGCCAGTTCGCTACAAGTCGTTTCGCTACATGTGGCGGTCGTTTCGCTACATGGTAGGTCGTTTCGCTACATGGGTGGAGTCGTTTCGCTACATGATAGGTATGGTCGTTTCGCTACATGGAGGACGTTTCGCTACATGGGTGGAGACGAGCGAGCCAACGCGAAGGCCTTGCAAAGGCCTCCAAATCTGCGTTGGAGTGCGTTTGAATGACCCCTGTGTGAATGACCCAAAATGTGTCGCCAAGATCAACGCGTTATTGAGAAAAGATAAGAGAATCGACTTAATCGAACTTAAGTCTATCCATCGGCAGTCGCAGATGAAGTGTGATGGTGTGCATCTCAACGACGACGGACAACATAGACTGGCACGAGAAATCCGGGGCGGTATCCTTAGGAGGCGCTAGGCCTTTGGTGCAGCATTAATATACGGCCCTTTTCAGGGCCCTCAAAAATGTAAAAGAGACAAATGTGCATGGCCTACAGATATTTCTAAGCAAGTAATAAAAATAAAGAAATAAATCGACAAACTCAGCTTTTGCAATAAATTCACGCAAAGCACGGTATATATTGAGAGTTAATTTAAGTATAAATCTCATCATCCATCTGTATATATAGATATACGGTCAAATGATGGAACAATTAATTTGAGGCAGCTCAATGCATATATATCGGGTGTCCCAAAAAAAATGTCCCAAAGTTCGACGGGTATAGCTGTTGGTGGACTGATCTCTTTCAAAATTCTCACAGTTCAATACTTCAAGATATTGTAAATATGATGGCATGGGAACCAGTCCTCCCGACCATTGTAGTATACACAGTGTATGACACTGACGATCTTAGTGGCGCTATAGGAGCAATCTTTCGCTCAAATCAAGTAAATATCTCTGGGTACAATAAACCTAAACAGACATGTTTGGTGTCATTTGAAAGGAAATTTCATAGAGGTTCCAACCATGCAATTCTGACCCTATAGCAGAGAACATTATACCAACTTTTTTAGGATTTTAACAAAAAATGGGGCCGGGCGTTTTTCGTAGGGGCGGGCGGGGACGATCACCAACTCTTTTTTTTATGTGGCCTAACCCAGGCCAGGACGACAAGAACCCCTTGCGCGCCATCAAACCGTATAAGTTTTTTTACCGGCAAACTGTGCTATAATAAATTTGTAGTCACCACCGGGAATTATAGTAGGGTAAAATAGAGTAAAAATAATGACTACATCCATGTAGCGAAACGACTCCACCCATGTAGCGAAACGTCCTCCATGTAGCGAAACGACCATATGGACCATACCCATCATGCAGCGAAACGACTCCACCCATGTAGCGAAATGACCTACCATGTAGCGAAACGACCGCCACATGTAGCGAAACGACTTGTAGCGAACTGGCAATGTAGCGAAACAGCCTGATACCGTTACGGAATAGCCGGGACAGTAGTAGCTCTGTACATTATGTAGCCTACACTCTGTCCCAAGCAATTATATAGGCTATTCAAGCAATTTACTCCAAGTTGTCCATACCTTTCAATGTTCATGATATGTTGAATGCTTTTGGTGAAATTTTGATCTAAAACATGACTTTTATGTCATGGTAAACTTACGCTGCCTGTGAAAAGATGGCCGAAATTTATTTTCGCATGATATATTTGATAGCCTACATGCATGACATGTGATAATGCGCCATCTTGCACCCCCATCTTGCGACGTTGTTCGTTGTTCATGGAAAATTGGGAAAAAAACTGGCAATTAACTTACAGTCAGAACTCCACTCTTGTTGCTTCTCCAATCAATACAAATGTATCTCTTTGTTCTCTAGATCAAAATCTTTTCTCAGACGTCTAATTAATTGGGGTTCAACCATACGATTACGGTTATTTATTGAAGTTTTGGGAGCAAATACACTATGGCAATTCCTCCAATGTTCCGATGTTCCCCCATTTTATGGGGAAAGTATTTTCTCATAAAATCTATTTTTAGATCCAAGTCAGAATAATGTGACCTGAGCGCCACTATCGGTGCTGATATAAACCAGGCTGCTTGAACCACGACAACGTTGAATACCTTGGTTGAATATCAGTGGCGGATCCGGGGGGGGGGGGGAGGCAACAGACCCGGGCCCCCCTTTTTTTCGCGGACCGCTGAAAAAAAAACTTAAGGGAAAGCCGTTATAAGCCCAAACAACGTACGACTCTCAGACACTTGGGAAACGCGTCTGAGAGCATCTGAGTTTTAAAATTTTCCAGGGGGAGGCCTCCACCCCCCCGCCGTTGGTGAGCACCTGCGGCGCTCACGTGTTTGGGCTTCGCCCTAACCATTTTCGGGCTACGCCGCAATGGCCCCCCTTTCCAGCTGCGCTGGATTCGCCCCTGAATCCACATCTCTCAGATGACCACAGTCACTTGCACTTTTTAGGTTTTTGACCTCCCGCCATGCCCGCAAGAAGAAGGACGTCACATGACATAGTCATGTGATCAAATAGTTGATACATACCAGATTTACAAAGTGCAAATCGACGGCTGCGGCCAACTAAGAAATCCCGGGAAACGGGTCACTCACCCGAGTCATGAAATAACTTTTTGCCGTGCGCATTGGTATTTCGCCAGCGAAATTTTTTTCTGCAGGATACTTCTGCCACAGTGTACATCTGACAGCCAATCACAATTGGCGCGATCTTTGACGTCACACTGTTTATTTATGCATGATAATGCAAATACAATGGACGATACCGAGTCGCATGCCGAGTGCCACTTCAACTGTGAATGTGACAATAATTGTCTGACCCCAAGTATGCTCAACTCAAGGTTTGTGTCGTAGTTTTAAGGAATGAATTGCACAGATTCATTGTAAAATTGATGATATTATGCGTACAAAAGAGGCATCAGCTGATCTGATCCTACATTGCAGTGCATGCATTGATTTGTGAAATTTTAAGGGGCAGTGACACTGACAGTGAGTGTTGCCAATGTTGATAATTATTAAAGGGACAGTGTATCCGATGTCTGCTGTTGAAGGTATCAGGCCTATTTTGGTAGTTTGAACATTGTTGAAGGGCCATTGTATAAAACACATTTTGACAAGCAAACAAAATAAAATTGAATGGTGGCGCCACCTATGCATATACAGCAGAACTAGTTACACGGTTGACAGATAAACATTCAACCTCGGCTATTTTGCCGAGCACAGTGCGCCTTAACAGACAAGTCCAATAAATACAGTCCACTCGACAATGAAAATACATGTTAAGATACTGCAAATAAATATATTTTAGCTAATATACTCCTCTAACCATTTGCTAACTTGTTCTTTCCAAGATTATCAGAACACGTGGCATTGTTGACATTATTGCGCCATGTGGAAAGATGATGTCAACAAAGACACGTGCTTGCCTTGAATTCTGATTGGCTGTCAGATGTACACTATGGCAGAAGTATCCTGCAGAAAAAAATTTCGCTTCCCGCGTATAAGGAACTCTTCGATGTGCTCTGGTCAATGTTATATCCAATCCGCGATGGCAGGTCATGTGATCTTTGAGATTTCGCGGGAAATGAAAAAAACAAGAAAAAACGTGATTGTTCCTTTATAGACCTTGTCCAGTTTCTCATGTTCTTTTCGCATTGTGCGGGTCATTGAGCTTCTAAATTCATATATCATATTCCGTTATTGTATGATAGCGCATATATTTTGTGTAAATAAAAACATTTGCGCTATTTATAACAAGACTTTATTCAGTGTATACATGTATTCTTATTTTCACTTGTGGTCCGTCAACAAATTATACATGTATACCGAATTCAAACATCTCGTACAGCTTTTTCCTGCCTCTATATCCATATAGATAAATTGGTCCAAGGACCAGGCCGTACAAATACCGCTGGCTGCGTGCTGAAACCATTCCATGAGTCGAGCTGTAGTGGCTGTCACCAGCATTGAACTTGTGCAATTGAAATTAAAATTTAGGTGAGTATAGTGTAACACTCACATGCACCTGCACTTATACAACTGAAAACGTGATTGTAAACATGATAGGCCTATGTATATATAATGGTGAATTATAGAAGATGGGGAAGGGATGTCTGTTTGCATTGTACGGAGCAGATGGTATCAATACTGTCACATGTCAACAGGCCTACTCGTTCATTATACTGTTTTACTACATGTTTAAAAATGGGTACGCTACTTTTCATTCAGAATATAAACTTATGCACATTAAAGTTCTCGTGTGTGGCATTTTATGGTGTGAAGTGCATTGCGTTGTGTCGCGTGACGTACATAATGCAGAGTGTAGGCCTATCTCCGAATGCGGCAAGAACAGTCGAGATCATAGAATTTATTCCCAAGTTTGGCTCCTTACGCCACGAAGGACGCACAGCGTGAGGAAGGTCTTTGGAATAACCTTCCCTGCACTTAGGTTCAACCAGGAATGGCTGCTGTCCATTCTGTAATGCCTTCGGTTAAGATTTAAATTTACCAAAATTGAAAAAGTTAAACAGTTCTTTTTTAACACCCAGTATACGTTTTTAGTGGGCCTGCATGTGGCAATCTGAATTCCCCCGCAATATGGTGTCCCAGAGGAGAGCGACTCAAGCCATTTTCTGTATCTTCTTTACTTCTTACGTAGCTTTCTTCCTATTCATCAGAAAGCCAACGGACACCGATGACCCTCTTACGGACAGCCCGCCCGATGACACATTAACCAGGGATGTGCTGAACTCCTTGGTCAAGTTACTTAATAATATCGGAGCGAACTATAGGGATCTCAACGTGGATGGCTTGTTTGGTCTCAGAATCACCCAAGGTATTTATATTTAGTAATACCCGACAAATCTGGACTGGGGACGGCGTTAACTTATTCATTTGGCGTGATTTCCTGACTTGTTTTGAACAGTTATCGTCCCAGATGTGTCCATATGAAACTCTGCCCTTGATAATTGACCTTGATATTTGTTTCAGTCAATACGAATAAATTAATTTTTGACTAACTTATTAACTCTTTTTAAGCAGAAATTTTTCCGAATCGGAAATTTTAATCGTCCGTCCTGGATACGCAAAGAAAGTGTACGTACATGTAGAAGCAGAGTGCCAACATATTGAATGCGAACATATGTTTCAGGGCAGATTTATGATGCCTTTGTTGAAGCCAGCAAAGGATATGTCAAAATAACGCCTACCATACACAAAAAGGTAGAGGAGGTGGTCAACCAACTGAACAAACTAGGAGATGCCAGCTTCAAGAATCTCATGGAAACTGGATCAGCGTACAGCCAAGAATTTAGGCCGCTTCTGTCCGGAGCATTGAATGTGACTGGGGGATACCTTCACGTCAATACCGGTCTCCCCGAGGTCAAATTTGACGAGGAGTTCGAACGAAATATGATGGTCTACAACGAATCAATGGGTGATGCGTGCATGACTTCGCTGATCGGCACATTGCAAGATAAAACGAAAAGGTTGTAAGTAATCCTGACCTATGCAT
Source organism: Lineus longissimus (assembly GCF_910592395.1). Classification (NCBI taxonomy): domain Eukaryota; kingdom Metazoa; phylum Nemertea; class Pilidiophora; order Heteronemertea; family Lineidae; genus Lineus; species Lineus longissimus. The sequence goes on along the minus strand of NC_088308.1, from coordinate 20,868,256 downwards.
GTATATGTATTACGTAGAATTCAATACTGTACTCATTTTGCAACTTATTTTGCAACTCTGACCACGGAGATGACACATCCGCGTATAACCAGTGGTAATTCAATACACTCCGCCTCTCGATATTTCAAAGACAGAAACACATAAAACATCAGAAGAAATAGTCCATCGCGTTTTGCAAGTCAATTATCAGCGACTTTTTGTACGGCGAGAGAAATTAAATCTATCAGCCTATACCGAAACAAAGAGGGGAACACTCAGAAACAGAAACACTCAAATACGATGTACCACCCGGGTCTCAACTACCTCGCTTTGACAGAACATGCCCATCCTGGCATCAGTTGTTTTCAATATACTCCAACTCTCAATATTTGTATATGACGTAGGATGGAACATGTCCAGTTTCGATCGTGCGATCCTCAACCCCTGACGTCGTAGGCCTATACTGCCTATCTGCCCCAACATTCGGGAGCTGATGTTTTTGTCTCCTTTTGTCAACAGAAGCTTCCCAAAGTGCACCGTTACTCAAGAGTGTGTAGATTACATGCTTGGTGTGGAGAGCAAAACAATGACCGGTTACGGTCCGACCCATTCAGCACTTTACGTCTATGTCGCCAGATGGGTAAGCACAGCTTCGAAAATTGTTCATGGCACATCTTGCCGCCAAATAATCTCGAATGATGCACACACGAACACATATTCATCCGTGACTGCAAGTAACCCAATCAAAAACCATGAGGAAACACCACCAAACACTTGGTCTTCTCAAGTAAAAAACGTCACATCTTTTGGATAATCAGGGTTACTCATTATCATAAAATAAGCCTTAGACGTTTCCATTATTTCCAGTTTGGTTGTGAGCCGAATGTCCAATCACACTTGAGCACACCGTTGGTGTCGGTACTGAAAGACATCTGCAGCAGATCGTACGCCGAGGCGAAAATCCTGATGAAGGCGAATTTCCAGTTTCTTGACGTTTTCATGGAAACAAGTAAGTGACACCATTAAAACTGTTACTCCAACAAGTGTCAACTGAGCAATGAAAAGGGAATATTTGTGGAGAAGGAGGGTCTTCAGACCAATTATAGAGACTCCATCAATCATGTTCCGGTCGACAAGGCAGTGGAGGACTATAAAAATATTGCGTATCTTGGTGACCCAGTTTTCATTCTCGTACATACTGTTCCTGTAGCAATAACGGCAATATCTGTACTTCAACTGCGCTGGTCAGCAGCATACTCTCTGTTTTAGTGTTCAGGTTCGGGGGATCAATGCCTTTGTACTGTTATCAGTATCGATACGTCTTAAATTCTCAGAGTAAAGTTTGTCAGATGAGCAATACGACAAGAACGTGTATGGAGAAGGAGGACTACGTGTATGAAGTAAAGGTTTTCGTTTGGCATGGCCGAAATTGAGGAGAAATATTGAGGGGTATTATTTACTCATCATCAAAAATATATCGGCCCCCGTGATAGCCACAGATTCCATTCAAAATTGCTTTTGCAACCTTAATTGTTCACAATTTTATTTTCTCTAGTTTCAGCTGCATTTTTGTCTTGTTTATTTCAGTTGCAATCTGCGGAGGAATGTCGGGATTTGAGGAGTTTTTTCGAAAAGATTGGTGGGATTTGATCAGCTATTTACAGGATGAGTCTGGTTGCTATAAGTCGGTAGTATCAGATGATTTCAAAAAGAGAGCAGAGAATCTCCCACAGAGTTTTCATTCCAGAAAGTTATTGTGGGAAGCTATCATGAAAAGTAAGGCCAGCGTTCTAGAATTGGTACTATTTAGTAAAAAGTCATGAAGAACCGAAAACTAATGAAAACAAAAATAGATTCCTGCATGGTGACGTTAAATTACGGCGAAAGCTTCATTGATCGATCTGAACTGCTTGACATGGTTTGCATCATTTTTGTGAAAACTGGTTGGACACAGGGAACGGTTGTGAGATCGTCCCGAGAACGAAAACACAAACGCTAATAACAACAACGGCTTTTCACCGGGATTCGGCGCAGAAAGCCGGCCGAGGAGAGACTATATCGCTGCGGTTCGAGGTCACGAGAGTACAAGAAGCTTTTTTAGTGTTAGCAGGACGAACTCTACAGCCCATCCACCGCCCCGCCAGTGTTATCAAACCTAGAAGCTGTTCAGAATGTTTGAAATTTGTGTTTGAACTTCGTTATCATTTCAGACGACTGCAGCTCTCACACCAGCGGAGTAGCAGCAGGTGCCATCGGTGCCTTTGCCCGTTATCTCATTGAGCACAATGGACACTTCTTTAAAGAAAATTAGGTGGGTTGCTTCTTAATTAATTGTTTACGTCAAGTCTCCCCAGTTTATTTATAATGCTGATCATTCCTCTGACGATATCTTGTCCAACAGCCTCCCTAAAGAAACATCCATCTGTTCAAGATCAGCGACCATGCCATTCACCCAAACAAAGAGTAGCAAATAGCATTTCGGGTCTAAAGATTTGGCTTCCCGACCACCTGGAAGTTGCCCAAGGTCAAATCTTGGGTCAAGCTTGATCGTCATGGCTTTCGTCATTCGCACCATGTCGACCAGGACACCCGGTCGTCGACTTTTCTCATAATATGTCTCCATTTCGTTGACGTTTGAATGAACAGATTCACAGGTGCTTCTAATTCCTTTCACCAGATCAAAGAACTCCGTGACCACCTGCATCCATTTCCCTCCACCGGAAAACATATCGCTGATCTTCTGCTTGTAGGCGATCACATCCGCCATTGTTGTCACCTGATCGACGTACGGAGGTTTGACGAGATCTAGAGCCGATGCAAACGCCCTCTTACGTCGCTTGAAGAAGTATTGACAATTCACTTGGATGTCTTCGAGTTTGTTCCTCAGGCTTGTGTGATACTCTTGGACCTTGACCTCTGATAATTTCGAATGGCCTGAATGAATGCAACAATATAGCGAAACAAATTATGGGATTTGGTAATACACATGCACCGAGCTTTCGAAACCTTCAAACTAAAAATGTTAATGTCAAAGGTACCGACAACTATATAAGAATTTTTATTTTTTGGATTAAACCTGAATATTACTAAAACTGGTGACATGCTCTCTTCAATTGTTTTATTGCAAGTTGGATATTTCCGGCAATCGGTGCACCAGCTCAAAGTTAGGAACTTACCTTCACACGAGACAGGCATTGGTCCTGATGACAGTTTTCCATCCCCAGCATCCCCTTCTGCAGCCCTTGCCACCAATTCCCTCTCGCAATCCTCGAAATTTCCATCAGATATGGACAGGCTGAACTCAATATCAGAAATTCCAATTTTCTTCATCAATGCCTTGTCCTTTAGAACTTTCCTCGCAGCAGAGAGTAAAAAGCCATTTGCATACGACCTTCTGATCTGTCGTAATCCGTCTATGTTGTCGCAGCAAATGACGATGTTGATGCTGCCAAGGAACAGTCTCCGGATGATAGCGCCTTGAAATTTGGTCAGTTTTGAAATTGCTCGGATGTAGACGACCTGTTTGTATAAGACCTCCTCGTAGTACTGATACAGTTTGCGAAGCTTTGAGTTCTGTAGCATCTTCCCTTCTGTGGTGGGTTTCGCTGGACCAACCCCAAGATCGTACACTCCTAGTTTTGTGGCTTGAATTCGGCCGTGGACCTCACCTAAGATACATAAAAAACACAGAGGACAGTCAAGCAAGTATAGGACAGTCAAATAATGTACGCTTCCAAAGCGGTGTCGGTGTTCAAATACAAATATGTTCTCGTGTCGGCTAGTACAAAACCACTGCGCAGAGGTGTAAGTCAAAATATACTGGACACGAAGTCGGTTGATAGTTATAATGTTCCAGGCAATGTTCCCACTCATGTATGCAGCGAAACATAATCATCAATGCAAGAATAAAAACTAATTTTTACTTTGGAACCTATCTGCTTTACCCGAGAGATGGCGACACTATCGCTGGTATTATGCATGAGAGCAGTTAAGTTTAACAGCAGTGGGAGACGGGACGTTTGACCTGGATCGTCGTAAGACGAAATCACCTACACTCCGGAAGCAGTGGACAGGCCTCGTCCTATCGCCCGGCAAGACGATCAGGGTGACGAAATGGACTGCATAGGAGTCTAAAACCATGCTCACCTTCCTTTCTCTGTTGATGGCTGAGATGTTTAAATCCATGTGGCTGCTCGTCACCTGAAAGGAAAAAACTTTTTACCAAGATAATACAAGCCTCGGGTTTCTTTGAGCAGCGACGGGGACGATAAAAGGAACTTTCTTTTTACAAACAACTACATGTGTGTTCTTTAAAATATGATGCTGCGCACTCACATCCTGAGATTCCGTGGTTTTTTTCTCATTCAAACGTCACGAACTTACCATTTGGATTCGGAACGTTCTCCCGAAGAACATCTTCCCAAGCTTGGCTGTCGTCCAAATGTTCACTAGGTTCTATTAAAGGAAGACATATAGGTACCGTATTTTAATTAAGCGTTACCTCTTTTAATCATTAATGATTAGAGATTAGAGAGTCATCATGAAAGGGAAGAGGAATAGAGTCAGGTTTGGATTGATTATTCTTGGCGTAGGTGATGAGACACTCCTGAGGCAGTACATTCGTCATCCTAATCTGTAGTCTTCCTTTGGGCGGGGAGAAACCCGTTTAACTGCGTCCGGAGTTTAGTTATGAGACGTTGTTACTCAAGTACCTGCCTTGATTTTGAGTTGCCTGGACCTGCGGCATTTCCATAAACCGCACTCGTTTCGTCTGGTTCTGCGGTCGACTGACACTTGTCTGAGATGCTGGTTTTGTTGCTACCACGTAATGCCCGATCATATCTTGAGAAAGAAAACAATCTTAAAAATTGTAACAAATGAAATGCAAGCACATATCCTGTATTGATAAACACATCTTATGCCTAAAATACCAACTACAAACTCAACCAGAGCATGCCTTAATAGAACTGTTGTAGTACATTTAAAAAACAAAGGTATCACAGGATAAGGATGTCAAAGAACAAAGGAGAAGAAGCTACAAAGCACGGTGTTCGCCATCATTGATTTTGTCTGTCATACCTTTGTGAATGAAGTACCGTAGTTGCCACACCCCTTATGGATGGCTCAAAATGGCCCAAACGCCTCCAAAAATGTCAAGTAATAATCACATCCTGACATTCAGGTTTTTTTCATATACGTGGCGACGTCATAACAAAAAATGATGTTGGAATTATGGAGAGGGGGAGTGTATTGAAGAACACTGGTTATACGAGGATGTAACAGACAGTGCCTGTCGTGAACATCCTGAATTTAACATGGTATATATTCGAAGATGGCTGGTAAAAGACTAACCTGCGGCATCATTCAGACCCTCATCTCTCAATGCATTTGTCAACCTCTTCATGGATCCTAATCGGTCAGAATGCTCATCCCACACGCAGAGCACCTGGCGGGCGAGGTCGATCCTCCTTGCCCGGGGGTTACTGGACTGGATGCCGATGAGATTCGCCTCCGTTAAGCCAAGGCGCCTACCGAACTTCATCCAACCGTACTGGGCGACTGAGGGTGTAATGATATCGAAGATGGGGCGGATATCTGGAAAGGTGTGGAGACATTATATAGGAGGAGACAAGAGGAGTAAAGGCATTCGTATCGGACTGGATGTTTTGCTGATAAGTTATCTGTAGTTCCAGTGAGTAGATGTACGGTTCATTTAGTGAAGGGTAGAGCGCAGCAGTGGTAAATTTACGGCGTTATACATTTATGGTACAGTATTTCTTCATTTCGAAGATGGGTTTATCAGCCGAGGGTTTCAGGCAACTGGTTCTCAATGTATGAGTATCGGTTCCATGCCGGTGGCAGAAATGCAAACTGTATAACATGCTTCTCCACTTAAGTTTTTGGTCGGGTGGTTTAATTGATCCGCTCCCCAGGGTATTTTGACATTCGCGACTGCTGGGGTGTTCTTAATGCGATTATTGGTCTAAAATAATGTTTCTGCATGGAAAGTTGACTGTCTCCAGTTATCTGAAAGTATAGTCCAGATCTGTCATGATATTTTATAGGCAGTGTCAACCCGTCTGAATTAGGTCCCTGTTAGGACCCCTCTATACACACACTGAACTCCAGGAGGAAAAGTTAAATCAGGATTTAAACCAACAACGCATACTTACACTTATAAGGTCTTAGTCTAAAACAAATCCGTAAAGTGTGATAGTGTATAGGCATAGCGTCGGTATAGGCCTATATCAGTATCAAATCGTGACAGTTTTCGATCAGCGGTTGGTTTCGAAGCCATTTTTACGCCAGTGAGCGACCTATCGAATTAGAGCACCATTAGGGATAGGCTACGAAGGACACTCCAGATGCAGTGGGATGCTATGTAATTTGAAAAATCAATTACGGCGCAAACCCCCATTCCTGCCAAATGTATTTTTCCCCTTTAATTTCTGGGCGGCCGGGAAATTTGAGAAAAAAACTTTTGATGACTGTGTAGTCAAGAATGAAGGCACAATTTTGAAAATACATACACAATGAAGCAAGCGGAAAAATATTGAAAAAAACAATGGAGAAGGCGATAGTCTTCCTTCCTTTAACGCATTTCACGATAGCTACATTGCACAATATGTAGATTACTCCCGAGATGCGCTTGATCTCATTCCCATGGCATCCTCCGCGTCGAAAAATACACTAATTTTGATGGAAAAAGGACACCTGGCGGGACTTTACTGGCCTGGGGTGGGTGACTTACCATTTATCCCTTGCTTCATCCTGTACTTGGTCAATTCTGATGAATCGGTACTTTCCCAACCGATGCCCAGGCGATGTCTCAGCGCCATTCGACTGTTCATGATTATAGTCTCTTGTCGCCCGCTTGGATGTATTTGGAATGACGACAGTGGACGGGAATCGAGACGCTCCTCCCCATCCGTCAAGGTACGCAAGGACAAGAAACCTAAACCAGTCCTCAGCTGGGCTCCCAAAATCCCAATGGTTTATAAGCCAACAACTCCGCGTTTCAAGATTGACATGCCTGCAAGGCATTGCGATAGATGGCAATACTAGCATCTTGGTAGCCAAGATGTGGCGACAAACTGTAAAGACGACCGAGTCTGCTGGCATAAATGAAACCGAACCGATTTCATTTTGATTTGAATAGATGTAAGTCATTGTGTTGAAAAAGGCGATACACATGTGATCGACCGTTTTAGTTGGTTTCATCACCTGGTGACATAGCTCCCTCATGCACAGAGGAGAGCAATTCGAAGACAGATGGAGTCTACGAAGACAGAGGCACAATCTAACAATAATAGTGTATATGAAGCAATCGCTTGCTGTGTGTCGTTAGTTTGAAGTTTAGCGCGGGAAACTGTATCAACGAATGCACCATTCGGAGAACCATCCGTTTGTTGTATCAGCTGTCGTCTGCCTCACTCCAGATGCTGTCTGACGTCACAATGAAGACGCGGGAGTGCGTCTGGATATAAACGAGGACAATGAAAATGATGCTGAAATTAATATCAAATGTGGTATACTTGGATGCGACTATCATATTCTTTGTGTTTGTTTCAGCTGGACCTTTTTTTGCATTCAGTCGAAAACACCCGATTCATCCGGCCGGGATGCGCACGCTTCTGGTTCTCGTGATCAACAACAATCACGACAATGGTTTTGTCGTCTGCTCAATTCAACAACGACTTGGGCACAATATCGATTTTTTTCAGCAGACGACTCTTGCCTCGTTTGAATGTAAATAATGACCCAAATTTTAGTCATTGGTGAGGTGCCGACGAAACATATGGTATTGACTCCCGTTGCACATGTATATCAATTGATCTTCTGGAAATTCAAATATTTAAATATTGAAAGTGTTCTGGGGTATGCGCTGTCACCTAGATGAGTTGAACGAGACTGCACCAGTGTAGATCGCCGACGCAATTTTGCTCTGATGTGTGAATAACAACCCCTGAACCACGATTAATTTGTCGCTTCTGGAGACACGTACGACTGTGATTTCACTAAGAACAACCTTCTCTGCCGCGGCAGGACCATTTGGATCTACATGTATTTGGTAAGTGGTTTCTCACACATTCCCCAAGATTCTGGCATGGAAACGATATTATATTTCCTCCAATAGGCACCACACAACAGACTGGCAGTAAAGTTTTGATAGTGATATCCGTCGATAACGATAGATAGCTTTTTTTCTTGGACACCTAGTAGCCTACAGTTAGTCACACTTCTGAGGCAGTGCATTTCTTCGGTCCCGAGTTAAGTAGTAAGGTACGAACTATGAGTTCACTTGCCCCAAAATTTATGCACAGCCCATCATTGTGGTCCAAAATAAAACCTGCAGCTCTGTAAATCAGGTGTGTATTCATTATTACACTTCACTCAAGGCAACAATAGACGTGATAGAGAGCTTCCGCCCATGTTACATCGTTTTCTAACGTCCCAGGGTGGATGGAAAGTCAACATGGCCATGTGATGAGAGTCAACACGTTATCGAGCCGCTATTCATGTCGTCTCCAGGACCATCACGCATATATTGATTATGGATTCTACATGCGGGCCATATTTACCAAATAGACAACGGCATCAAACTGAGCCAGATAAATCAGCATCCCACATAGCTAAATATGTACATGCACAAACTGTGAACCTGACTATCATTTATTGCTGACATAGGGCGGGCCCTCCATCAAAGTGGCAACCACACAAAAATTCTCAAAGTACATGTATCCAATACTGTGGGGAGAACGACCCCTTAAACTGTCGCCGGTAACACACTGGGAGAGCATGCCCGCAATAGCCGAGAGGTTGCCTGGTAACGACGCGACAGGTTCAGCCTGCCAGCCATTTGGAGTGACTCTTCATTCATTATAGATTAGCAACATCTATATTAGCATTATCAAGTGGATGACAAACTAAACTCCCGGCTATAAAATTTCAGATGAATTCATAACAACTGTATAGTGTTCCGTGTGACGGGATTGAACATTGCGGGCGGGAAGTAGATGTTCAATGAGGAGGGGGAAGATACCACAAAGTTCCGATTCGTAATAATTATTGATCACGCAGCCTGCCGAGCACTGTTCAATCCAGGATACACCCTCCGAAGTGGTTTTTTACAGTGATTAGAATTATGTTTTTGTTGGTGTCCCAATCAAGTAAGCCTTGGTCTGGTGGCCAACCATTTGCACTCAACTGGTATTTTAAAGGGACGTTTATACAGTATCATGTCTGTCGTCGAGACGTCGCATCTACGCAGTTTTGGTGTCAAGCCTGTGGTGGTGTAACAGTCGAAAGTGCCCCACTAGAAAAAAGTGTCCCGCCCTATTAATCTGACGGATAATGGTATTATGGTAATATAGAGACCATGGATAATACTTCAGTGAATGCGCAAAACATCCTCTGTTCCCCGGATATTGTATCCTCAGACATTTCAAGCTTTTACACCGGCTTTCCCATCACATAGAGATGGAACTATATTTCAAAACTACACGTTTATACCCTAGGCTTCACCCATCGTCTTTATTCTCTTTTAAGAAAATCCAAGATGGCTGCTCTCGACGCCATACCAGAGGGGCGTGTCCGTCCTACCATTGAACAGATACTTCAATGTCCGATGTGCCTCGATCGGTTCGAAAACCCCAAACTTCTTCCATGTGGACACACGTTCTGTCTAGCTTGCCTGGAGTGCCGGTCAAGGACACATCATATCACTTGTCCTCTTGACAATAGGAAACATCCACTGCCAGCGAATGGAGTAAAAGGCTTTTCTAGCAACATCACGGCGGATGCGCTAACGGAAGTCGTGTTTTCATCAGCGAATAAAGTGAATCGGACAGTTCTTAAATACTGCTGTTCGGATTGTGGGGAACTATGTTCCGAACTCAAGAGGTGTTTTAACCATTGTTCTGCCATGATTTGCCAACACTGCCAAGATGAGCATATAAATGATTCCACAAATCATATCAAAACTGTCTTGAAGGAAATGCGTGAGAAATTACAGACTTTGGGTGATAATTGTGAAAAGTGGGAAGCACAGCATCGAGTTCTCTACATGTCTTATGAAAACGCACAGTCAGAACTGGACAGAGTATTTAAAGTTTGTTTCGAAAAGCTTTGCGAGAAGCGCGTAGAGAGACAACACGCACTAGAGGAGATGGTGACGCCGCATTTGGATGCATTCAAGACTAAAATCTGCAAGGCAAAGGATTGTAAATCAAAGGCAGAGCAAATGTGCGCAGACATGGAAGCGAGACTGCGGAAAACGGACCAAATCCGCGAAGTAGAACTGCTCTGTATTCGTCTAAAGTGTCTCCAGCAGTTGGCGTTGTTAGAGGATTACGTCATGGCAGATCAGGAGGAAGAACCATGTGCTGGAATTGAAACTGTCAAGATTGAACTAGATGAGAACTGGATGAATTTTTGCATTGGGAAATTATTTAGGAAGAGTATCGTGTCTCGTTTAGGCTCATAAAATCCGATTAAAGAGTGTCCAAACTACTGTAGAAGGACGAACTTACCTCGTCAGCCTAAAATATGTTGTTTGACCGTTTCATGGGAGTTGTTCATTTGATGACTACGAACCACTAGTGGTTATGGCCTATAAACGAGGTCAACATCCTAAAAGATAGGCTAAACAGTCAAAGATGTCTTGGGGAATCTTGCATTTTCAAATATGGTCTACCAAACCATAGTGAGACATTTCACGTCTTATTCTTTTATGGTATCTAAGAGCCACCACGACATGTAGTTGATGTGGAGAGGTGTAGACTTCTGACCTTAAACAGACACTTATAACAACCCATAGATGGAGTGTTAAATTGCTTGCGCGAAATGTGTCTGGTGTCGCAATGTACTCACGTTTACTCTCGTTCTTGTACACTGATCAGTCATAAGGACTCCACAACCCAGTCATCGTAAATTCTCAAATATGATTTTGATAGTGGCAACCCGATGACATTGGTGTTGGTCGATGATGATAGTTTATTGTGCAATAACTAACCTTTATATCTAGTCTTATAGTCTATAAAGCACAGAAAGCTGTTGCCAAGTTTCCTGTAGTTAAACAATGCCTATATGCGAACTGCTGGAACATTCATTTGAAATGAACTGACGGACTTTTGTGACTGTTCTGTCGCTCGCTTTATGCCTGTATCCACGTTATCACTTTGGTATCACAAATCTGCCGTTTGGCGGCCTCCTTATTGATCTTGTAAATAGAGAGCCTGCCTCGTGGTACCTAAGCTTTCCTTCAAGGAATGTATTTAACTATCGTTTAATAAAGTGTCAAACACTTACCTTACTTCTGAATCGCTTGTTACACGTTTATATGATCGTTCTTTTTCTTATACGCCTCCCTCTCCATTCATGCCCCCTTCTACTTGCTCTACCTTTAACATCAAATACTTCTTATCGGCGACGTATAAGCATAATTTTGGATGGGTAACCTGTCTTTCCTGCCTGTTTCACATACTATCATCTCTAGACGGCTTCTGGACGATTTCACAGCATTTCCCGTGTATCAACTAGATTACAGCAGACAGCCAGTTCAAAGAAACTGTCTCAAACTCATCCATTGCCCAGACAACAGGGTTTAGTGACAGTCAAGTCACAACCAGTTCAGACATTACTTTTAACAGCAGTTCGAGCCGGAATTCGCTAGAACTACTCTTGACACAAAGAGATACCTTATATACCAGTTTAGCAATCAGGGCATGCAGGACAGCTCAGACACTTTCAATAAGGACAAGTCTTCATAATGTCACAACCTGTGCAGCCTCGATGATTTAGGATAAATCAGTTGAACCAAATGACCCATTTCAGAATGTTACCGTAAGAATCTAGTGCAGACACAAGGGATGTTTAAGTGTGCTCAGAACCAAACATGAATCGTTGTCTGTTGGACACAGCAGGGCATGTCTAGTATCACAACCAAGTCTGACCCAAGGAATGTGTCACACGGAAATGGACCCCAAAAAACCTGCTCAGGGGATTGAAGCACAGATGGGAACAAGTTCCAACAAGTTTGAAATCAAACAAGTTGAGACATCAGACAATTGTGTCAAAGCTTAGTCAGCAGAAGGGTGTGCAACATGGAAATTAGAAAATCTTGAGCAAGCCACTTTACCTCACTCAATTTGAGAACGACAAATTATGTCAACGAAAACAAACAAGTCAATAATTTTCTATAAATAAATATATTTCACAAAGTTGACATGAACACTTGAATATCATCAAATGCTAAGTAACACAACCTCTAATTTTATTCAAACCAGAATGAAAGATTGGAAAGTAGGAATGTTTTCATTAACAGTATTGGTTTTATATGTTTCTTGGGCTCTCAAAGACAGTAGGAATAGAATATAGCCTTACTCCTATGTGATTTGAAATTAACGGACAATTAACACAGCTCTGTCCTGTCCCCTAAAAGGTGTTTTCTACCACTAGCCATAAGATGTTGTCAAAATTAGGATGAAAAGAAATAAATTGAACACAAAAATAGACGGCTGAACAAATAAACAAAACTTGCACAAAGCTTGGACAGATATGAATAAAACTTGGACAGTAACTGGTAATACATCATAATACATGTACATTCAATGGTAATGAGTTAAATCAAGAATTATCAAAGACTAGTCTTTATTCAAATTTGGTAAAACACATAACTGTATCATAATCAAACAAAGAATTCACAAGCATATTCCTAACAAGAGTGACACTGCCATCATATAATTGAATGACTGAATCAGTGATTGACAAATCAGTTTGTGATGAGAATGCCATGGTATACTGCTGAATGCATGACAAATCTGTTGAGATTGTGAAAATAAGACAAAATGACTTAGAATAGTAATGTGAGGTTATCCCTAGTTTTTTTATTGACTAAAAAGTAACTCAGTATAAAATCTACATTTTGATTCTGAATGACTGTTCTTTTCAAATCTACACTAACCAGTATAATGTATGCAGCACACAAGTTTCTGGTGGTTCTTATTAGTTTCAACATAATCCAGAGGCATACATCTTTGATTTACAACCAAGGTTTATAGATCTATGTTACACTTGATACAACCAAGGGCAAAGAAAGAGTGGCCCAAGGCACTAAATGACTGTGTGAGTACTAGACAATTTCGAAGAACAATTCAATTTCATGCCATCTGTGCACAGGCGAGTTATTCCCTTTTTTTACATCTGATCAATGAAGAATGATAACTATGACTCCTCCTCTTCTGCCTCCTCTTCTTGGTCCTGAGCCTCTGGCTCCGGTTCTGCTGGTGCAGCCTTGGCATTTTCGACTGGTGCACTCTCGTGGAAATAAAGGGCTTGTTCCTGAGCCTCAGGCTCTCCAGCTGGTGCAGCTTCGCCATTTTCCACTGGCGCGCTCTCCTGGAAAACAGAACACTGGACTTGGTGACACTAATGGGTGCCCATCTTGGCAAAAGTTTACTGAATTCTGGCTTCATATAATGACAACGCAGCATCAAAATATTTGCCCCTTTGCCATCATCTGATCAACTGAGCTGTTCAATTGATCGATATGTGATTTAATAATGCTTACCGACGACTTACATTTTTCCTCATTGTAAATTGATGAGCCTGTGAAAGCATCTTGTCTCTTTCAGTTCTTTTTTTTAATTAAATGGGGACACCAACTCCAACTGAATATGCCTCTTCCCTAACTGGACGGGGGGGTTGTGGTATCTGGTGCTTGGCATTTAGGGACAAGGGTTTGGGACTAAAAGTGTCTCAAAAGCCAAATCTGGCTTGTCTTTCAATAGAGGTGACGACTCTATGATTAAACAATCACTTCTGATACTTACGACAGCAGGTAACAAATGTTATGACAGAAACATGGGATACAGTATGTAAACAAGAGGGAAAACTTGAGAATATCGACATGAAAATAAAACAAAAGATAGACTTTATCATTCTAAAAGAGAATGGTCTTTTTTTGAGACCCAGAGATTACCCCAAAAAGCATTTTTTTAAATATGCTAACAAAAAACATTGCGGAAAAAATGAAATCTAACAGACAATATTCTAAAAATAAGGAGGACTTATTCTCACCAAAGTTTACACCCTAACAAAAATTACACTATCCGTGCAATATAATGAGTTCAGTCACGCAATTACCTATTTCCTGGTGGATAATATGTATCCAAGCTAGAATCAAAGATACAGACATGCAGAGTTTCATCACAAAATGAGATATGAGGGAGGCTCAAACTTCAATGGAACATTCATCGATTCGACCCTCCAATCCCAACGCCAAGATTGTAGTATCCATGCCGAGTCACCGGGGATACTATAACCTGGACATTGCAATGAAAGGCGCTATCACACTCCATAACTTTTTTTCAAGTTGAGAGTGTGGTTGTTATTGACCTCATGAGAGTGATGTCCGACAGACATCACAGAAAAAAATTCTCAAAATCTTTCATTTTTTTGTTCATTTGTAATTTTATTACATAAAGCTTATTGGTTTCTTAAAGTAAAGGTTGCTTGAAAATTTTTATGTACCTCTCTAGCGGTTTCATCTTGACTTGGCTCCTCTCCTTCTGGCAGTGGCGGTAAATTAGGAGCAGACAAGTTAGAATCCTGTTTCATTTTCTGGGCAGCAAGTTGTGCTTCTAGAGCCTACAAAAAAGAGACAATGCTTGACTTGAGTGAGTGCACAGTAGTTTGTTTATTAATATTACTTCAGTTCATTCTGGGTTAGGGTTACATCAACTAATGTAAACATACTTGGCACTACTCCTTTGAAGACTTCAGCACCGTGGTGTGATGTGTTGACCAACCACCAGCACTTAATGAAATCAATATTTGCAAAGAGTAAAAATTTGTTTTTAAATCAAGAATAAATGTGACTCGCTCTACCAAAACTAGACGCTTGTCGTATCTGAACTTGACAGGTTGATACGGACTTGTTGTTCATTTCCCTATTGTAGACCTTTTGTGAAATCTGTTACAAACTGATTTGGTCACATTTCACAAAAGGTCTACAATAGGGAAATGAACAACAAGTCCGTATCAACCTGTCAAGTTCAGATGCGACAAGCGCCTAGTTTTGGTAGAGCGGGTCACAAATTCCAAACAGATGATATTTATATAAAACCTTTTGTTTTTCCTCTTCCTCCTTTCTGAGCTGCTCAACCTCTGCTCGTCTCTTTTCCTGCATTACCATCTCGCGAGCGTAGTCTTCATGTTCTTTTGCTAACTGTGCCGCTTCAACTTCCATCTGAAAGTTAAGCACAGTTAAGTGAGTATTATAAGGGAAGGTGGTACAATTATAGCAACAGTACAATTTTGCCTCAGTGTGCACTGATGTGTACTATACATGCTCTTTTTAACATTGTAGGAGCTATAATTGTACTTGTCTTATTATATAATTGTAACAATTTACCTTAAACAAACTGATATAATACACCAATCATGATCCTTTGAAATACTTCATCAAACAAGGACTGTGATTCAGTGCAAACCTGCTCAATTCTCACACTATCCTGTGAGTATCCATACATGTAGGTTTCTCAATAAAAGAAAGATTTTACAAACATAAACAAAAAGACAATTGATGATATTCATGGTCCTAGTGTTGATATTCTACATGGTAGTGGTCAATGAAGGATTGGCAATGTTATTTCATACTGTGAAGACCTTCACTTCAAGAAGAGCCACTGCAATATCTTCCAATGGAACTTCCATCAGGCAAGTCTAAGTTCTTCATCCTGGCTTCATCCTTAGACTAGAGTAACCCCCCCCCCCCCCAAAGGTTCATCTTGAGTTTAAGGATACAATTTGTAGTGTTCAAAACTAAGAAAAAAAAGACCAAATATACCTTTTCAGCAAATAAAACATTTTGTCTGTATGTTTTCAACCAGTTCGCCATGAACTCAATCGGATCTATAGGACGATGCTGAATCACCTCAGCCAGGCACTTTGATAATGGAACACCAACTTGTTGCTCCAGATACTTTGAATCCATCATCATGCTGAAAAGGAAAGTGGCTGTAGTTAAACCCTTGCTTAACTGATAAATAGGCATTTTCATACAACTTGAATATTGCCTTAAATCCTGAAGAAGATCATTATGAAGTTGTAATGATATTGTCACGTCTTACAAATACATTGGATGTCACACTCACAGCTCGCCAGGCCTGAAAGTTCTACAGCCAAATCATGCCATTGCAGCAGCAGCGCCACGGCAGGCAGACAGCATTTGTGCGACAGTGTCACCGCCACTTGCATGGCAGACACTGCCGTCACTGGTGACTCTAAGTCTTAGAGTCAGTAACAGCATGATATTATTATTATTGATATTTGATAAGCTGAGCTCGGTATAGGCCTACGCTTATTTATGACGAGAATCGAGACAGTTATGGGCCTGGTTAACCACTCATCCATGCACTGGTATGCAGGAAATGTGATTCTTGATGAAAGAATGATAGCATGCATGCAAGGTCAAGGGCCCAGGGTATATACGATGTTGATGTATTGCATATAATGCATGCATGAATAAATACATGCACAGCAGCATGCATAAACGACTGCAAAAAAAGTAGGCCTATACGGTACCTATAAACTTTACAACCAGTTATTTGGCACTTTTCCTGGTCGTGATCGTAATCAGTCATTATAATCCAATACACAACAGTTAAAGAATCAAACTAGACTTTAAAATCGGCTTACCAGCAGTTTAATCGTGGATTTTAGGGATAAATAAAGGTGTACCTGCTAGGAAAAAGCTCTCCACAAAAGCGGATTTGCATTATGGGTTGCTAGGAAACCTCACCATTATGGGTTCCCGTCTATGACGTCACTTCCACTCGGGACCGGAAGGTATTCCCCTGTCAGCTGAACAGAAAAAAATGATCAAGATTTTTACAAGTTTTACCAAATTTCTACCTCAAAATGAGTGTCGATGACGAAGTTGATGTTGTAATCATTGGTGCTGGTGTTGCAGGACTTACCGCTGGTTATCAGCTGTGGAAAAAAGATCATAGCATCCGTGTTGTAGTTTTAGAAGCAAAAGGTATACATCTTGACTTTGACTTTGAGTGGCCAGCCACAGTACAGGCACATCATTCATGCATGATTATGACATTGTAGCATTGGTAGGCCTACCATGTGGGGGTGGTGGATCAATGCATCTGACTAAAAGTGAACACTGATCCATTGGCTTGATATTGTTTTAAATTGCAGATCGAGTTGGAGGCAGAACACTGACTGTGAAGATACCAGCAGCCAAAGGTGAAGATGACTTTGATCTCGGTGGACAGTGGGTAGGATCGTAAGTATGAAGTATACCAACATTTGTCAACTGTGATGGTCAATATTCTTTGTCAGTGTTCGCTTCCTATGATATGACAAGACAGAAAGCTTTTAGAATAGAACACAAGCGCTTTGGAATTATCATAAAATGTTGTCGACTTTGAATTCAAACTTGAAATTATTAATCTTTTTTTAGATGCCAACCTCACATCACATCCCTCCTGGAGGAACTTGGGATCGAAAGATATAAGCAGTTCACAACAGGTGCGAAGTGTATGCAGCTTGGACAGAACAATCAGATTCGATACTACAAGAATGGTTTGCCTGGCCTATCATTCCTTTCCCTCATTGACCTGTTTTTCTTTTCAAGCAAGGTAAGAAGTGTGTCCAAACAAAGTAGAAGGGGTGGTCAGTAGCCTATAGTTGACTCCACACCTCCGGCAAAAAACAATGCGATGCCAGTAATACTGATAAAATGATAGTAAAGTGTTCAATTTTGATTCTCCATGACTTGGGTCAAGGACATTAACTGTCAAACAGATTGGTTCAATAAATCATCAATTGTTATGAATATTTTCTAGGTCGAGAAGATGTGTCTAATGGTTCCTGTCGACAATCCATCAGAATGCCCACATGCTGAAGAATGGGATGGAATGACAGGTGAAACATTTGCCAGAAAACACCTATGGACTCAAGGTATGATAGTTGACATGCACACCAAGGTCACTTCACTCTGATAGGCTATCAATTTGGGTAGTCAAGAATTGGCACTAGTAGAAGTCCTTTCCCCCTCTTTCAGGATAATAGACATGCCTGAGTGCGTCAAGTGCATCTTGTTTAACTAACAGAAATGAAAATCAATTAACATCATTTATGAAAAGTTTTGTTGTGAAAGAATATTCGATTTCTACCCCCTTATACCTTAGTACTGATGCTGATACAGAACTTGTGGAGAGTGTGCAGACCAATATAACACCTCGAAAGGACACCCTCAGGCGTGTCAAATGCTGTCCTTGATAGAGTGATGTCCTGTTAAGAGAGGTAAAATTGACTGGAAATAACCAATTTGGGACCAAAACTAGAGTGAGGGTGTCCTTATTTGAGCGGTGTCTGCTATGGGAGATTCCAATGTATTGTTTTTTAAAGGACATTTGATACCTAATGTGATGAGGTGTACAATTTCTCCTCAGTATGATGATTTGAATATTTCAGGCATTGAATGATAGTTTAACAGGTAACATGTTAAGTTTATTGAAACTGGTCTGTGGTATTAAGTCTATTCTCTTATATGGTTGATGGGTATGTCAGTTTTACATATTGTAATTGAATCTGAGTTTTTTCTTTGCATGACATTTTCAAATAACAAAATTTTACTTGCAATTACCACTGAGATTGCAAGATGGTTGTGGTGTTTGGTATATGGCATCTCGAAGCTTCATTATTTTGACCCTTTTGATTTTGATTTTGCGTCTTTCTTTGTCTGTGTTTGAACCAATTTCCCTCATTTGGGGTGGAATACAATGAAACATATTTGAGCTTTGTGTTAATGGCATAGTTTGTTGAAGTGTGTCTATGAAAATTCACTACACTCTGATAATAATAACAAAAATAGCACATTTATAAAGCGCACTTTTTAAATGCACTTTGGTTATTATGCTAGCAGCATAGGGCTGTGCATTTCTGTTGAAGCTCAACTCCGTGATGAGCACCACTTGTCCTAGGTGTCATCTAAATCTGTTTGAAATATTCTGTTTTAAAGGTGCTCGTGATGCCATAGACTCGGCCTTAACATGTATATTTGGTCGGCTGCCTAAAGACATGTCTTTCCTGTACTTCCTGCACTACTGCCATGCTGCCGGGGGTCTGCAGGCTGTCATCGAATCGGAGGAAAATTCTGGACAAGAATATAAAATCAAAGTAAGCAATAACTTGATGAAAATTTCACAGGCAAAAGTGTACAGAATCATTAAATTGGCCAATGGATGAATCTTTAATGATTATTACAAACCATGTTTTATGCTCGGATCCCATCATATATTCAATCATGGGCAAATCTATATTTATCTATGATTGCTCGTGGTAGATCCATTGATGGGGATTTCATCATAGATCCAGTGACAGTGTCCCGTATAAATGCAGAAGCAGCAAATTGCAAACACTGTGATCTTATCCGATTTGTGCCCAACAACTGTCTTTCGACCAAAAATCTGTCCTAAGGTCGGTTTTTTTGGCATGATTTTGACCAGCTTGATATCTGATGTCATTTAAAGGTGTTTGTTTTAATATACCACCTAGTTATATGTTGTATTCCTTTTCTTCAGGGTGGTGCTCAACAGGTCTCTCATAAATTGGTGGAGAAAATTGGACCAAAGAATGTTTTGTTAGGCCAGCCAGTCAAGAACATAACACAGGTATAGTTCTCATTCCTATGCGGCACATGTTTTCAACAGATTTGGATGTCTGCGGCACTTGTGAGCTTACTGTTGATAGGCAAAGCTGTTGGTATTGCCATAGTAAACTCTGTATTGTGTCTGAAAATGTGCTTGGCTCACCGCACCATCCACATAGATTTATCAACAGTCCCCTTCCTTATTGAGACTCCATGGCAAGCTTCTAATGTTTGTCACTTGGATAGGGTCTTTTGTTGCCCTGGCTAGGTGTAAGGAACCTTGGTTTACATCTCAGAGGGGACGTAAATCTTTACTTATTTCATCAGATAACCTGAATAATGGGCTTGATTTCAGGGTAGTGAGGCTGTGCGTGTAGAAACAATGGGAGGCAGACGCTTCAGATGTAAGCGGGTGATAGTGGCGACACCGCCAAATATGGCTGGTAAGGACATAATCGGATGAAAAATTATTTTTATCGAGAGATTCTTTTCAAGTATGTTCGAAATAAACAAAACACTGTCCTCTTGAATTTGTGAAGAACTTCAAATGAAAAACCAGCAACTTATAAGTTTAACATCAGATGACATCATCCTTTTGGCAATTTTTTTGGTAAATTTATGATTTTGTCCAAACTGAGATCTGATGTGGTGACATCTCATACTCACAGCATGTCACTTTGTCTTGTAGGTAACATCCAGTATGAGCCAGCTTTGCCGGCAGCCAAGAGTGAGATATATCAGCACATGCCTGTTGGGTATCTCATCAAAGTCATCGTCACTTACAAAAAGGTGAGTTTGAATGCAGAATTTTGGGCTTAGTCTATTCCCTAGTAGAGTAAAAATGGGAAAAGGTGCAAGAAAGGTTTCGGATAAAAACTTCTTAGGGCTGTCGTTAATTTCAAAATTTGGAGCATTTCACCTCATTTTTAGCTCACCTCTTAGCAGAGGTGAGCTTATCCCATACCGTGGCGTCCGTCGTCCGTCGTCGTCGTCGTCGTCGTCGTCCGTCGTCCGTTAGCAGGGCACGTTTCGTAACTGTTAGAGCTATTGAGTTGAAACTTGGTACACATGTACCCTTATGTAATGACACCTTGGAGACCAAGTTTCGGTCCGATTCGTTTCATGGTTTGGCCACCAGGGGGCCAAACGTTAAAAGTGAAAATATGCAATATCTCCCTTAATAGTAGTCGGGAAATTTTGAAAAAAATATGGTAGGTACTTCTAGCAAAGGTGCATCATATATCCTCCGGGTTTTTGATTTGACCTCCTTTTCAAGGTCACAGAGGTCAAATGGTGTAAATTGGCCGTTAGGATGTAACGATGGCACGTTTCTAAACTGCAATGACTATTGATACCAAATTTGGTTCACATTTACCCCTTAGTCAGGTGATCTCAGGGACCGAAGTTTGGTCCAATATGATTCACCACTTGACCACCAGGGGGCAAAATCCAAAAACCTTAAAAATGTGATTATTCCTTAACTTCTTGCCCGATTGCCACCAATTTTATATCATGGGTACATCTAACCACCATACAGTATATGTCACACAGGTTTTTAATTTGACCTTCTTGTCAAGGTCACAGAGGTCAAATGGCGTAAATTCGCCATCAGGCCGTAACTATGGCACGTTTCTTAACTGCAATGACTATTGATCACAAATTAGTACACATGTACCCCTTGGTCAGGTGATCTCAGGTACTGAAGTTTGGTGCGATCTGATTTGCCGTTTGGCCTCCAGGGAGGGAGGGGGCCAAATCCTAAATTCTTCAAAATGCCATTATTCCTAGTAATGACTTGCCCGATTGGCACCAATTTTATATCATAGGTACATCTAATTCTAACAACCATTCAATGTGTCACCAGGGTCTTCTTTGATTTGACCTACTTTTCAAGGTCACAGAGGTCGAATGTACTGTAAATTGGCCATTTTGGGGAAATTGTAATTGCTTGGACCTACATCAAACCTAACACTACATGACACAATACCATGCTCTTTATCCATCTTTCCTCCACATGAGGTGAGCACAATGGCCCTGGCCATTTCATCTTCTTATCTGCAGGCATTTTGGCGAGATGCTGGATTATCAGGAGAGGTTGTTACAAATGGCGGCAAATCTATCGTAGCTGGCTGCACTTCTGGTCCCCTGTGTGTTGTGTTCGATGCAACGACCATCAATCAAAATCCTGCCTTAGTTTCATTTATTGGAGCGAAACAGGGAATTGAATGGTCTAAAGAACCGGTAGGTGTAGTTACATGTATAACTTATATAATGTAGAGTTATAAAGTGTTTGTGATTATTGTTGGCTTCATGGGTAAATGTCACTGAATGATGTGGGCTATACATTTACACCTAATTCAACATGTAGCAAAGGTGTTCAACTTGTCTTTTTTTTCAGTTTGAAGTGAGAAAAAAAGCTGTCCTAAACAACCTAGCCGAATGTTTGGGTGCGGAAGCCATGGACTGCATCTTCTATAGAGAGAAAAATTGGGCTGAAGAACCATATAATGGAGGATGTCCCGTCAGTACGGTGATGCCTGGTGCTATGACTTGCTTTGCTAGTGGTCTCAGGGAGCCATTTCAACGGTAGGATTTTCTTGTCGTTATGCCTGGCTGTGCCAATGATTTCCTTACTTGGACATGTTGGACTGTATTTATAACCTGGGTGTAGTAGAAAAGCAGTCTGGATAAGAACTTGATGTTTGTTTTCATTAACTTCTGGTCTTTTTTGAAGATGCTGTGAAGTATTCAATAGCACCGACTGGTTAAAGTTACGTCTTGTTGAAATATAGATGTACAAGACATATAGCACTAGCAGGTGAAAGAGAGAGAAAAGATTTTATAGCAAACTCCTGTGCATCAACTTCAGTATTGCACTGTTAGTTATAATCTTGTTTGGAATTGTACATCAACTGATATTTTCTGCTGCAGGGTGCATTTTGCTGGTACGGAGTCTGCCACGGTTTGGTGTGGATTCATCAATGGTGCCGTCCAATCAGGAATTAGGGCTGCTAATGAGGTAGGATGCTTTATGGTCGGGAGGAGGAGGGATAGGTCACGGCTAGTACACTTGATTAATATGAATTATATCTCTTTCAGGTTTTATACCATCTACGGCCACAGACGCTGACTGCTGAAGATATCAAGATTACAGCTTACGCTCCAAAATGTCCAAAGACGACTCCAAATTCTCAGAGAAAGAGGTCGCTGATTAAGTGGACGCTGGGACTCGGTACTTTAATTGTGGTAGTATATGCTGTTAAGAAATCGCTTCTTAATTCTTCCAATTAAGAAGTTGAGCAATAATTGTTTAATGGGTTTGAGTGTCTCCTCTTGAACCCTATGGTGCTATCAGCAATCTAATTTCAACTGAAAATTGAGTAGCTCGCAACTGCGCTGCTCATTCTAGTCTAGCCACAGTGAGTAATTGTGGTGAGCGGATTTCTGGTTAGCAAATGTTTGGCCCAAAAAGAACACCTTATTTTGCTTGAAGTTTGCAACTTACATCGTGTCTTTTCAACATACCAGCCTCTCTTAAGGTTGTATGATGCTTGTGGATGCGAACATGATATCAAAACAGATGTCATGAACTTCTAGTCTAAGATCATGACGTTTTGTAAATGTATTGAGTTGACTGATGTCATGACACTACATTTTATTATTTGATGATAACCTGCAGATGTTTCTACCTATTTGGGTACTTTAGATTTTATTGGAATGTCTTGGGGGGACATGCTCAAACCCATGAGACGAAAGAGATTGATTGTGATATTTTTGTTTGTTATACTTAAGTTCGGTACATCTTGTGATAATCAGAATTCCATCCTGCAACTCTTTCTCAAAAAGTTTCTTTGATATCTGTGAATTGGTTTAAGAATTTCTAAAGAAAATTCATTTTACACTTGAGTGATAGTTTTGATGAGATAGACAATGGAAATGTGATCAAAACTAGAATTTACACTGAAGTAGACATTTCAATTCCTATCGAATGGAATTTGTTCGAAGATATTTTTAAAGATGACACAGATAATAGGTCTAGATACTCAAGTGTATATCTGGAGGCAAATGTTTATGTTGATAATCAAAATAAGTCAGCTTTAACGCTCTATTTCATGATCCTGTAGATCTAAAGGTTGAGGGGAGGAAAAAAACAGCTTTCTCTTCTGTAATCATTTCATTATTCGTGGCGTTGTGGCAATCATATTTTAATATGCTCATTTGTAGATATGTTTGTACAGTGTGTTTCCGAAGAGTGGAGTTAAAATTTTCTAAATCATACAAAAATCAGAAATTGCAACTCTTACTCTCCTCTTTTTGAAACACCCAGTATTTTATGCACCATATTTATAGATTTAATAAATTTTAATAATTTAGATAGTTGGGTTATAAATTTGCTGCTGAATGATTTGATAGAAGTCTATGCATAAACGTCCTAGCTTGTAGTTATAGACTGAAAAAACATTTTGCTGCTTCTTAGAATGAGATGGTTTAAATTAGCCTTCAGAGCAAAATAACTATGAAACTTTATTAACCCTTTCTCTGAAAAGGCCATTTTCGGCCAGCAGCATCCAGTGCTAAGCAGTGTCGACATTTATCCGATTGTGCAAATAATTTCAAGAGTGTCAACATCTGTAGTATCTGGATCAAACTAGAGAGGTTGCACCCCATGAATAATTGTTTAGTACATGACGTGTTATGCACGTCATCCTACATGTCACCCACAACAAATGGTTAAAGAACTGCTTTTCACTTGGAGATTACACTTTTTCACTTTGAGATTATCCATTCTATGCAATTCAAGATTTGGCTTATTAGATTATTGGTCATGTTTGATACAGAAACGCCACAGAAATGTATACAGTGGAACCTCCCTTAGCGGACACCTCTCTATTAAGGACAACCTCTCAATTAAGGACACTAGGTTTGGTCCCAAATTGGTTGTTTCCATTCAATTTAATCTCTCTAATCAGGACACCTCTCTATTGAGGACAGCACTTGTCAGTCCCGAGGGTGTCCTTAATAGAGAGGTTCTACTGTAATTGGAGTATGAAAACTACTTAAAGCACATTGTGATTTTTATTCAATTAGTGTACATGTCTGTGCCATTTTATGATGTATTTGTGCCACAAACTCTGTAACTATTGATTAGTGCTGGCCCAGTGTAATATATTTCTGTTTTTTGAGTGTTCCCCTCATTGTTTGGGAATGCTAAAAGACAGATGGACACGTTTTCCTGTGTTTCCCCCTCCTGGAAAGTCATGGTCTCTCCAGTTGTCTTTTGTATAGAAACACTGAAATATGATATACAAACACTGAAATATGATATACAAACACTGAAATATGATATACAAACACTGAAATATGGAGAAAGCAATAAGGTTACACGGGCTGTCAGAAACTCGGCCCTTCTCCTCTGTGAAGTTTTAAGAGGTGGCCAGTTTTATGTGCCGTTCAAGTTTAATTGTTTTGCGGAGTCGGTTCAGAATCATAAGTATGCAAGAGCATAAGAAATTAATAAAAGCATGTTAAGAGAATACTTTGTGTGTTTATATTGTAGTTTGCATCTTGCCATGAGGAGCTATTGTTAATTTGTGTGTATTACAGGGGGGGGGGCCAAGGATGGTTCAAGAAAATCTGTGTACATGAGTACGCTGTGTCGCTCAAATGAGCTTGCCATTTGTTCAGGTGGAAGAGTGGTACTCCAATAATTTAGACAAGGACAAAGAAACTGCTTCACCTCATCCAATGGGGTTACGACGCCAGTAGTGATGAGGATGATGATATTGTCAAGGCAATAGCACCTTCGGAGGTTTCTTCTGCTTTGACAAACAAATATCAGCACAAGTCGACGAAATGAGTTGAAAAAGAATGATATATCTCATATGTGCACATTTATTCATACAAGGGATACACAGAGACATATATAGTGCAAGGTTCATCCAAAATTTATTCACTTGGCTTGTTTCTTTCTAAAATTGGGTGTGAATCGTACTTTAAACTCTCTTTGCCATAAATTGCCATATTAAACAGCCGAAAGACAACAAATATTGGTCCACTGCAGAGCATCAGACACCAGTATGCTTTTTCTTCTGATTTTATTCAGTTTGATCATCTCTGTTATTCTCAATTCTTAAAACGTCATAAACTCTATAAGTGCATATATCAACACATGTGCTTATATTAAAAGTTAAGTGTTTTGGAGTGCATATACATGTACACCACCGCTACAACGCAATGGCTTGTCAAATATTTGGTGCGAAGACTAGAATTGGTCTTAGTGTGTTCGATATACATCTAATCTAATTCAGCCCCCTGATTAACACATGACAGTTACCATAAAGTCTGTTTTGAACATTGCAACAACATCAAGAAAATGTGTGATTGTACAAAAGTAAAAAAGTTGTTCTAACTAAAAAGTTGTTCTAACATTATAGTGTACAAGTAAATACACATCGTCAGAAAGTCCATTATATGATAGGCCTATAGAGTACATGAATTTGCTATCCTAGGACTGAAATTCTTCCGTAAAATAAATGAGAGAAGTTGACAATCCTGCTCCTAGTCAGAAGACTATCTGACCATGCTGATGCAAAAACCTACACTATTACGTAGTTTTAAAGGGTTACACTGTTAGTAGTCACCACGGGTGAGGAAAAGAGAAATGTGGTCAGCAAAAGCACTTTCTTATTAAATAATTTCTTTACCCGTTCCTGTTGCATATTTATAATGCCCTACAAACATGATAAATATTAGATAACTCAAGCTACACATTCAATTTTGCACCGTTGCTCATCCAACTCCAACCTTTCAAATCTCACTCGAAGCACCATTTGTATCTTGGTCAATATCATTTTCTTTGTGTGCCCTGTCACCTCCAGTACCAGAACCTTCTCTACGCCTCTCTCTCACCTCTTTAACCTTAGGACCCGTGGCCTTACCCCGCCTTCGACCCTTCCTCCTCTTTTTACCCTTTCCCTTTGAAGCCTTCTTCTTCTTTACCACATCACGATCCGGAACACGACTCGAATCTCTGGACCTGCTAGAAATCAACTTAACAAAATCAGGACTTGGAGTATTAGTAAACCCTGCTTTAACATTCACATGATATGAACCATCTCCTGACGAAACATCTTCAACTGTCGATTCCTTCCTAATCTGACCCTGAATAGTACCTGTTGATTGCGTGCTTAATACATGCTCCCCTACATTCTCAGAACCGGCTATATGGTTAGCCTTCTTTTGAGACTGAGGTCTGTCCTCTAAAAGTTCAAAGTCTGTTGTGTGTGCATTTTCAGTCTCATCTACAGTGTCTTCAGCCATTTCTATCCCTACTGTCAAATCACTGTTAGTCTGCAAACCATGGCTGGTGTCTCTAACAGTTTCTTTCACTTCCACTAAATCTCCAACACTTTCTGTCGTCACAATGTCCCCAGGACTCCCTGTTGCTATGGTAACATCTTCATTAGATACCGTAGTAACTTTTCTAGTTGACCCCTTTGACACTCTGTTTCTTCTTCTCCTTCCCTCCTTCTTTGAGTCAGTGACTGTGACTTCTGCTGCCTCTGTTACCATGGTAACTGGCTCTGTCACCGTGGTAACTGGTGTCTGCTCAGTTACCTCTGACTCCTCCGTAGATGTCTCCTGTGTACTCATCTCGTACCTATTTGTTTTGAGATGCCAATTATTTGCATCCTCCTGCGACTCTTTCTTTGGATTTCGGTGGTTGCCATGGTGACTTGTAGCATCGGGATTGGTCTTGCTAGTGGTATTGAGTTTATGCGGCATGAATTCAGCTGAGAATCCACGTCCAGAATGTGATCCATCACTGATAAACATCACCCACATATGTTTGCCTGAAAGAGTTTAATGAATGGGAGAATTAACC
Organism: Lineus longissimus; assembly: GCF_910592395.1. Taxonomy (NCBI): domain Eukaryota; kingdom Metazoa; phylum Nemertea; class Pilidiophora; order Heteronemertea; family Lineidae; genus Lineus; species Lineus longissimus. Next base: position 20,840,720 of record NC_088308.1, on the reverse strand, counting down.
AAAGACCTTTTAATATAATAAACAAGTTCTCTTCATCTTCTTCTTTTTCTTCTTCCTCTTGGTGATAAACACTAAATAAGATATCATTGATATCTCTATGTCAAACAAAGCTATGTGGTCCTAGTCAGGTTATCCAACTTTCATGTTTTAATCTACGGCATAAATTGCCATCTTCATCCTGATAAAATAACAACTGCTGCATTGTGCACATGCCTCTTTCCTCTTGGATGCTTACAATGTATGCCAATAAGGTCAATGCCAAATGATGCACCAGTGGAAAACGAGATGCCAATCTATTTGCTTGCATCACATGCACTTGTGATTGCCAAAGATACATACCTGTTGACAAGACGTCTTCTGGAATCTCCTTCCCACAGAATCGTCCAATGAACGGGGATGTCCGCCTCCTTCCGTCGCGTACCTCCACGTAATCGTAATGGCACAACTTTGTACGCTCAACATCCAGCACGTTAAAGTGTAACCTCACCACGTGGTCACCATGCACGGTCAGCTTCCAGATGCAGAGAGTATGAGAGTGGTATTTTGAGGGGAACTTTGGCGATGTGAAGTTCCCTCCACCCCGAAGACGGTGGAAACAGGCCTCTGAAAAGATAACTGGTCCATTGTACATGTACTTACGAAAATATTTAAACCCCTTCTGCATTTGATGTGACGTACTAACAAGGAACTTTCAATTCTCTTATGTCTCTTCAGGGGTGCTGAGTCTACTGACCAAATTGCCAAAATCGGCACATATCATGCCTGGAAACGGGCACCTTATCAAAGCAGCTCGGACCTACCTTTGTCGTACGTCTGGTGAGCTATATAACTTGCTGTGAAGTAGGGCATGTGTGGTATATCCTGCAAGTCCACGTGAATTCTGATCCCGATGTAGCCGTTTGGTGTTGTCAGTACTCCGGGGCTTTCTGTACCACAGTAGCGACCTTTGGTATTCTGAAAATGAACAACATTAAATCAATTGAAATAAGAATTTTGTAAAAGCTCAACTGTCAAAAACTCAAAGAAGAAGTGTCAAAATGTACTGTTTTGAGAGAAATTTGCCAATTTGGTACTCACATGTTCGCTACCAGAATAGACCATCATGAAGTGTTTGGTACAGTTCTCTGTGTATGGGATATTGAACTGTGAGAAAGTCAGAAATATCCTGTAGTGTGCCGGTAGATTGATCTCAAATCCACACTCTTCAAACTGTGTGTTTTCAAGGTGGATCTTACCACGGATGTCCCGCAGTGTCGAGCGACATTTATCTGAAAACCAAAAGTAAAATTCGATTCAATACAACTTCTCATGTCAAAGTGATTTTCAGGTGTATGGAAAAATCGTCCTGGCCAGTATTAATCAAATCGCTCTTATTTGATGGGACTTGACAGCTTTAAGTGCCTTGTCAAAGGACATGCATAGGAAACTGTATATGTATGTGATGGCAACTGACAGCCAACTCTAAATCTAAGATTCTGAAGCTGCTTCTGATCCTTTGGCCTGAGATTAAAGCATCTGTAATTGGATCCAAAGGTTTGTCGGCTCACATGTACTGTACTACATCTATTTTAAAAACCTTTATCCTACTAACCAGCATATTCTATCCTTTTCGGCAGACACTTTATCTGGTCTTTATCTGGTCTATTGCCTGACTGGCAGACACATCGGTACCCTGTGATTGTGTTGACACACTTGTGGTCACACAGAGACTGGTTCATGCGGCACTCATTGTAATCTGCCTACAAGAAAACATACAGTAGAAACAGAACCAAAGACCGGCTGGTCACAGGGACTAATTCAAGCATCACTCAATGTTTTTAACAGGCAAGTTGGATATCAGACTCGCACAAATAGCTATTTCCTCCATCTCTTAGAATTATGTTCTGTTGATTCTTCATATAAATTTAATTGATAGAACTAAGAACTGAAAAAGACTAGCCCTCATAAAGTTTTGATAGTACATGCAGGCAATTAGGAATGAATGTTAAGCATGATTGATGTACATTGTCTTAATTGCTTTTTAATTGGAGTGACAGCTAATCTCACCTATGACATAACTGAGCTTGAATCCATAATGATACTTGGAAGACCACATGATGACAGCCTCGGTTGTGTTTAGTTGTATCTTATCACCATTGGGGGCGCCACAGTCATATGGATGAGGCTCGTAGCTGAAGAAAATATGAAAGTGAACACTTAATTCTCAGTCTCCGTCAGAATTTGGATGGAAGTTCATTCTATCAAGATTATGTGACAAATCTTTAAATAGACCATTGGACACAACTTGAATTAACCAACCAGTAACCCACTTTTAACATCTCTATGGCTCATCGCAATTCTCAATTTGACTTTCAACTGAATAAAGTCTTTATTTGTGAGATTTACCTTTCTAAATTAACACCTTGCCCATCAAACACATCTGGTGTGTTAAACTTCTTCCTGTATTTCGTTCTCTTTCGAATGATTCCAACACACGATTCTCCTTCAACGCGACTGTAACTGTGATCTATCTTCAGATAGATGGCACTGGCTTCTGGTCCTGGAATGATTAGGGAATACGACTTAATTGATGCTTCATGCATACGTAAATAGCAATTTCACAAGCCTGACGCTCAAATATATATTTCAGCATTGTCATTGTTAAGACAGATACACAAATACATGTACTATAGATACCAAGTTTCAGCTAATTAGCATGCATGATTAATGCACTACGGCATTGTGTATAACTCCATTTCTACTTTCCTGAGCCCCCAGTAATTGTGAATGGCGTACCCCTTTAAAAGTTACAGCTGACTTCCACTTACCCGCTGAAATGGTCCACCTGCACTCCACGGCTGAGGGAGACATTGCCAGAGCAAGTGGAGACTCAATAGTACCATGTTGTGACCTGAGTGTTTGATGACAATCTGAAAAACAAAATTTCCAACAAACTCAAAACAATTTTGTGATAAATACAAGTAGAAAGCGCATTTCATGGTGGTAAGTTCATTGGCACAATTAACTCTTTTGACGGTTTAAATTGATAAAACCCATATTTCCGCCATTTCTTGAGATAATTGTTGAGGAAACATTGTCAAAAGGTATTCATGAAATAAATACTAGACTTTGAAATGCAAAGTACTTTAGGTTGTGGAATCCAAAAATATTTTGTCCTTCATCCAACCTACCTGTTTCGTATTCAAACTTGTGACTTTTAGGGTCAAAGCTCGCCTTGGTATACCCTGCTCCACTGCCGCTACCTTCTGGTTCGAAATCATCTGCCATCATCAGTGGATCACCAAGGTTGATGTCGTCTGGTGCTGCAGAAAAATGAAAAAGGTTTACGATGCAACACACAAGTACTGTATGAACACCTGTTTTCGCTTGTCCTGAAAAGTGAGCCTTTTTGCAGATCAGATTTTAAACTCAAAAAGAGGACACCACAAAGTTTGAGTAAACTCCTAAGTCCGCCACTGCCATGGATACCTCGATTGATAATCCATAAACAGGATTGCAAATGGCTTAACAAAAAATGGACACACCACGTTCTTTACCTATTTCAAAGGAAGCCTTGAACCCCTTGAGCATGATGGAAGAATCGCTAGAGAAATGTATCCACATGCTGTCCCAGGCCTTGATGATCCCTGGTTGGCCCACTCCACACAGTCGACCTAGAGGCTTGCCCTTCTTGCTCGTACCCAGTCGCAGCTCGATAAAATCAAATGTACAGTTATCGGACTTTTCCAGCTGGAAGTCTTGGAAGTTCAGTTTGACGGAATGACCTGGAACAAAGTATAAGAAATAAAATCACAAAGTTCCCAATAGATGTAGTCGCTGCCAATTTCCTATCTTGCCAACAAAATCCCGTTCTTAGATGCAATATTAAAGGGAGTCTATATGTAGAAGCTGCGTTGGTCAGATTAGGTTACACAAACTAACCTATAGAGGTCTCTCCCATCTGACATCTGAATTTGACCCTTGAATTCTGCCTAATGTTCCCCTTTAAGCTTGACTCTTGAACCTGATCGCTCAGGAAGTAATGTTTTGCAATTTTAATATAAGGTAGCGAATAATGGTTAAGTGTAAAGAAGGTAATGGAAAAGATGACAAAGGATGTGCTGACCTTTCGGTGTGTGGACAACCCATGTACATGTGTGCTCCTTGTAATAATACATGGGGTAATTGGGAGAGGAGAAGTTGCCTTTGCTCTCATGAAATTCAATATTGCAGTTGGGTTCTGAAGAGAAAAACAACACATTAACTCCTGTATGGCATTGGCAAAGGATTTCAACCTCTCTGTTAAGGGACAACATTTGGATTGACAAATGCTGTCCTTGACAGAGAGGTGTCCTTATTACAGAGGCAATGGCAAATGTTTGAGGGAATATCAAACAGGAGAATGCAAATAACCACTTTGGGATCAAAATCAGTGTCTCTAATACTGCATTAGAGAGAGTGTCCTGTTGACGTCCACTACACTTTAACTGGAATATCTTAAACTAAATTTTTTGAGTGAATGAACCAGTGGTCTTCAATGCATAAGATTCATAACAAGAAGCTTACTCGGGCAGTTATAAAGCAGGTTGGCCTGAACGATATCCCCTTTACTCAGACTGACTCTCTGGCCGATGTAGACACGCTCGACAACTGGTTCCATGGTGTTCCTTCCATTGCTGGTGAAGGTGGTCTAAAAAGAAAAATGTTACCGAAAATGATCAATCTCGCAAAGACTTGAACTATTTGAAAAAAATTACAGAATATATGTTTGGGCATCCTTAGATTCAGGTTTTCAATACTCCTACATCATATACAATATTTGAAATATTGTTTTGAAAGATGATCAGTTTAGCACTTAGAACTTGTTGTTGGTATCAAAACAAACTACATGCGGAGAAACTCAATCTCCATGGTAACTTTGAACTTGTATGCATACATAATTACCTGGCTTCGTTAACGTCACTAGAACAATGGGAGAGCTAGATAGAGTATCACTTCTCCTCAGGGGCTAATCAGCTCCATAGCTCAAGAAGATTGTGTACTCATTGAACCCATACTACAATCTACACGCTAGTATTGTTCGTACGACACGTATCCAACATCAATTCTACCCAAATGCGTTCTATGTACTCATTTTCGATCCTCACAAACGATGAGTGACTATAGACTTATAATGTAAGATACTCAGTTTTGATTGACATACGCGAAGATTGATATGTACTGAAGATACTTCAGATAATGGAGACGAAATATCGATGGATGGCTGGTGGCGCCTTAAACAAGAGCTCTTGATTACCCATTGCCGATCAATAGTGGTTAATTGGGGTATATCTAGAGCCCTTAACCCGGCTCCAGCAGCAGTTGTTGCAACAGTATCCATGAGGGAAATGTTCTGCAGAACAAACCCTATACACTTGGACTCAACCCTGATGGTCAAGCAGACTTCAAATGGAAGGCATATCAGTTGTTACATAGATTGCACAGCAGCCTTGGTGGCTTTCCTGACATTTGCATCTGTCAAAATGTGATAAATCTCCTCGTTAACTTGAAGATGAAGTGGCATTATCATGTCACAGAGGAGATGGAATACATGCTATCCTCACTGTCACGAAATCAGATGAGCATCAACTTAGAGACTTAGTTGTGTTTATGGCTCCGAGTTTATATGATGCCATAACTTGCATTTCATGACTTTTTTGCCAAAGGATTGAAAAAAACGTTCATTTGCACAGAGTGGTATGCAAAGTTGTGTTCCATAATACCAAGGGACTGAAAAACTCTTAATTGCACTTAGTGGCACATGGTATGTATTTTTTTAAATGAATAATTTGCCAAAAAGCTGAGTTTCTAATAAACTTATTAACCCTTACCTTCCTATAATGCATTATTGAGTTGTAATCATATGGCTGCCCCAGTGAGTCAATATCCATATCAGATTTCTTATAAAAATTCTCCATCCGACCTGGCTTAATATTTTCCACAATTATGCGGATGTATTTATCCCTGTCCGGTCTGCAATGAAATGTTAGACTATTTTAATAGCTTGGAAATCCAAATGGGCCATAAGTGGTTATTGTATGGTACCCCAAAGTATAATCCCGCCTAAAACGCCACGCTATATCCTGACTAACACCAATCCAGTACTGAAGGCAGCTATCAAATCTATATCAAGAAGAAAGACTAACAGGTGTCTTTATTTAATACTGAAAATAAGTCAGAAACTGCCAGAAATCACCACATGCTTCAGTCAAGCCTATAGTCGAGAAAAACCCTGTATTCAATCTTGCCTGACATGATGAGAAATCAACAGGATAACAACAAATCTACAGCCACTGCTATGTGACATTGACTGTCTCAAGGGTATTTGTGACAAAGATGTGACATCAATTTTTCTGAGTTTTGACTTCATTCTGAAATCTGAGGCACACCCTACTGAAAATCAGTGCCTCAGTTTAAGATACTGACACTGTACTCTCACTTGCCTGCTGTGTTCATGCCAGAATCCGATTGTATGTCCTAGCTCATGAACAATCACTCCAAACACTCCACAGTTTTCAGAGATATTCACAAATTGGCGTCCTTGGTCGGTTTGACGACCAACATATGAACAACACCTGAAACAATATGATGAGACATTCAAAAAAGAAGAAACAGGAACCAGAAACTACATGAATACCTATTTGGAGAAAAGTCTTTTAAAATGACAATGAAACATAGTTGTTTGGAAAATATATTTGCAAGCGACCTTCCATTATGTTGTGTTGCCATAGAGCCTCCCATGTTTTAAAAACTTGCATGGTGGATTTTTCCCTGTACTTGATTTACTCCTTACCCACATCTGCCAGGGGCGAACTCTATATAATCTTTCTCCGTGGTCCTCGGTACAAACTTGATACACGTGTGCTCCTCCCAGTGTGCCATTGCTGCATAGATGTTGATTTTGACTGAGTCTGAAAGTGGAAATATTGGATGTCAAGTTTATAATAAACACATTAAGAAAAGATCAGTATGAATTATTGTAGGCCATCACTAGTTGAAGGGGGATTATAAGCAGGAGCTGATGTCTACCCCCGACGGTCTCGATTAGTTAAAAGGACCTACAGAAAGGCATTATAGTTAAATGAGTTGGGCATTTGCCATCAAACTTAAACCTAGGGGTCCAACATTCGCCATGGACTTGATGTATTTGTAAAACCTTGCTGTCTCTAGTTGCGACACCAAGGACCGATGTGATCAAAACAAGACTCATCTTCCATTACGATCATTGATACACGTATCCTCTAACTGCGGCTTTTAGAATGCATAATCCAGTTACATGTCCATTAGATAACCAACTGTGACGTCCTTTGCCATAAGTTTAATTCTGCAAACTATCAAACTATACTCTCTGATTTGCCTAGGGATTCACTAGTAACCATTACCCCATACCCAACTGAATATCCTTATAAACTTTGCAAATTGATAATTAATACACAAAAAACAACAATGATTGCCAAATGGACTGACCTGTTGTATTAGAGTTCATGATATAAGGCACAGTTGCATTTGGCCATAATCGGTGTTTCAGAGCTGTCACTGCTCGCTTTAAACGTCTCACTTTTATTTCCTGCAAAAGGAAAAGAGAAGAAATGATGATGATGAGAAATAAGGAAAGTTTGATGACGCAAGTTGAGGAGATAGTTTTGCTCTCAATTTGAATCATAAAGACTTTCATCCCTGATCATGACTCCTTCACATATCGCATTGGAATACGTCTAGTTAATGCCTTCAGGGCTGTTTTGGGAGGCCATACTATCCTCTTTACCTTTTGAAGTTATAAGGAGATGTTCAAAAACAAACTCAACTCAACTCGACCCAACCTGACCTGACCTAGGCTTCAATGTTTCAGGTCGTTGGCATTTTCTCACTGGCGAGGTGCTTTCCTAATTCATTTATTTGTGTCCATGGAAAGATATTTCTAAAGGTCAACTAATTAAGTGATACATATTTCATATGATATACCATCATAACAAGTGTGATGTCTAATGAGGCTATTGTGCCTTCTGCGTGATTTTAGAATGAGCCAATTTTTTTTCCTGACTGGTCCTGTCCAGAGAAACCACCCTTAATAAACCAATGAATGAATGATGTAAGAGCTACCTCTATATACCACCATCACCAAAAGCGTGATATCTGATGAGGGTATTGTTCCTTTACATTTCTCTGACGCCACAAGCTCACTTCACACAGAAGGCGATTATTGATTGTCAGCTCCCAGGGCTAGCCATCTTAGCGTTACGGCTATATCCGGACGCTGTATGCCATGTCCGTTACATAGCCGAGACAAAGTACTGTGTATGATGCTATTGGTTATTAACACAATGTGTCCAGGGCTGCGTGTGATATCTGGTAATGTGGCGATGATCTGCAGTAGAACCTACCACAATATTGTAACCCTTTAAAAAATTATAATTTTGCATTGCTTATTTATGAAAGAGAAATGTAAGACATCTCCCAAAAACTGATCATCGTACATGCTGCCATTGCATCAATGTTGAAGGGCAAGGATGGTTTTTGAACACAGACATGAAGGAATAACAAGAGGTCCAAGCGTCTGGTGCTCAGCTGAAGTATCTCGAGAGGAGAGAGGTAGCTAGTTTTGATAGGTCCACAATGTGGATGGATGTAAAAAAAGCTAGTGGGATTGATAGATGGACCGACTAAGAGACTGATAACTTAGAATAATCGTCTTCATCCTTGATGAAATTTGTTTGTGCCACAACTTACGCGCACTTGTTCTAATATTGGAATAAAGCCCTCCTCCTCCATATTCAACTCATTGTGTAACAAAGATGGCCCCGGTGGTGGTGGAGGTTCGTCAGGGTAGAAATGATGATGATCCTCCACAGTAAACTTCATGTCTGCTATCGGCAATGCATCTGAAAACAACACGTTTTGGTTTAAAGAGTACCTTGGTGTTGTCATTTTTCTGTTGTCGTCTTTGGATATCAGAGAAATGCATCAAAATCATATACATAATGTTTCACACATAGATATAAGCATGTTAAGGCAGGTCCTACATCTAAACCAAACATTTGATAACCATAGTCACCAGAAATATATAAGAAAGTGAATATATATTTAGAGTACCACAGCTAGAACCTCTTCTAAAATACCAAATTACTCTGACATCGCCATGGCCCTGAACTCTGCCCCAGTTTGATAGAATTGAACAGATTCATGAGGAAACCTTTTTACATTTTCAACGTATTCATTACACTTTTTCAATTAAACTAATTCCTTATAACTGTTTAGGTGCGGAACATTGGTTTCCAGCAGTCTGCTAGGTAAAAGTGTATGCACAACATTGAAAAGTGCTATTTCCTCTTGAAAAAAAGGTAAATTCTCTGTGGTTTACTAACATTTGATATTTTTATGTGTATTAAACAGGGTCTTAGTCAAAAAATTTCTGCGAATTTTCAGAAATCTTTGGAGAAATTTCTAAAAATCTTCAACATGACCCTGATCAACGAAGTGTGTCAAGGAGGAGATATCATCAGGTCATCTTGACTTCCAGGATGACACAATCAAGATCTAATCTTATCAGTTATTATCTTCCTTTAACCCTTTCATGATTCTGACCATGGACTTCTCAATCTCTACTGTTGGAGTGCTCCAGTTATGCCAGGACCATCACAGGTTACAACTGGAACCTCCAACAGTTACCACTGGAGCACCATTGGTTATCTCTGGTTATCTACTTCAACTCCAATTATTACCACTGGTTATCATTGAAATTCTACTGGTTACCACTGGAACTCCAATTGTTACCACTGGTTATCTCTGAAACTCTACTGGTTACCACTGGAACTCCACTGATAACATTGGAACTACACTTGTTAACACTGGAACGTTCACTGAGTTAACATTGAAACACCACAATTTACAAATGGAAAGCATTAGGAACTAAAAAGACCATTAGGAAGAATCTGGCAATCATAGCCTGACAACCCACTGGAATATCATTGGAAAATTCCCCAAGCCAATCCAGGCTAACCAATGTTTTAAAACACGACATCAGCTTATTCTGAAAATGAGAAGATTCAAAGACCTTGTTGGTCAAGATGATCACCATCCCGAGATTATAAAATGTACCCGTTAGTCCAGTAGTTAGTTAGTCATGAGAGCCTACTATTTAAGGAAAAGATCAGAGGCGGCAAACGTTACAAAACTGTTAAAATTATAACAAAAATGCGAGCGTTCCTACCTTCTAAATCTCTGCTCCTGTGGTCTCTAACTTCAGTACATCCTATTAGCAGTAAGATCGCATAAATGTGAACTAAGATGATGATGTTCTGCTGCATTTTGCTCGCGGCCTCTTCTCACGCTCATCTGTCACGCTGCTCTTATTGACGAATCTAATATCCCTTCAAACGGCGCAGGCACAACCGTAATTCAGTCGATCAAGCAGACGACGCTGCCGCTTAGCAGACGATTTTTTTCGGATCTTTCTGGAGGCGTAGGGAGTTGTGAAGGCATAGGGCCCAGTGATTGATTACTGTCTCGCTGGCCATATTATATGGTACCCCCAACTCGCAAGCCCCGATATCCTCCCTTTAAAATGTTTTTCCCCGAGGCACGGGCAGGGAAAGCACATCATGATTGATGGCTATAGAGACCAATGACCAATCACAGGGAACTGCGGGGAAGATCATTTCTTTCTTGCTTTAGTTGACGATTGGCCCGTATACACCCCAAAGCTCAATGGTTTGTCATCAGGTTGTTTGCAGGATTTCACAAGCCGATAGTATTGGATTCGACAAGATTGCCCAAGCTACTGATATCTGATGATCTAAGCCTATTCCACACAAACAGCAATGTATCATTCATAGGTTTGTGCGCGATGACGCACGGGATTGCCAACTTGTTTTGTCTCCAGAGACAACGTAAGATAATGCACCATCACATTTAATACGACCATAAGACACAGATCGTCAGAGCCATTCTAACTGTACAAAGACATATTCGGTACATCTGATAGTCAAGGGGCATCGACAGTAATATGACTTTCTAGAGACTCTGACCTTCCATAGACATCGTCACAGCCAATCAGACCATCCAACGATCCAAAGACAACTAGATCACCGTTAAACGACTGTCCAGAGACACCAGCACAACCCTATGGCCACTAAGGGACACTATTGGCACAACCTAGTTGACCGCCCTGAGATATCAGAGGCAATCAGACCTTGCTATGACATCGTCACGCAAAGCAGACGGCCCAGAGACACCATCAAAGCCTATCCGGGCGTCCAGGGACATTTGCGTCACAGCCAATCTGAGACATATTTACTGAAAATCGGCTGTCCAGGGCAGACGGCCTGAGACACCATCAAAGCCAATCCGGGCGTCCAGGGACATTTGCGTCTGAGACATATTTACTAAAAATTGGCCTGTCCAGAGTCATTATCACAATCAATATGCCTGTCCAAGGACGTGATCACAATCAATCTGACCATCCTGTGACATATTCACTGCCAATCTGGCCGTCCAGAGACATCGTCACAACCAGACCGTCCTGATATATCGTAACAACAAGGAAGGCTGATCTGAGATATTGGGTGATATGAATAAACACTAGCAAATGCTTTTATCTAAATCTCCATGTACATTTACACTAGGCCTTCCTGTACAAAAGCGGAGTAAAAGCATTTGCTAGTCTTTATTCATATCACCCATTGTCACAGCCAATCTGGCCGTCCAGAGACATCGGTGTCACAGCCAATCTGAGACAGACAATCCGCATGTTCATATATAATCTTACACACATCGCCACATTCATTCTGATAGTCCTCTGACACCAACAGTTCGCATTAATTGTTACAGCCGTGAGACATCGTCACAGGTCCAGAGACTGGCATCGTCACAGTCAAGCTGACCATCCAGTGACCAACAGAACATGCAATATCACTGTCTAGAGACATTGTCACAACCAACTGACTGCCACTGGACAGGTAAGTGAAACAGCCAATCTGCACATCTAGGGACACAGTAACAAGTTCAGCCCCATCCGACGTAGATAGAACCCGCCCCCCCGAGTTCTCTGAAGAAAAAACAAACGCCATCTTCAGGGGGATGAAGGAACTCAGCCAATCTGATCACTGTGGTGAGGTATCGTCAGCAGTCGATCTTCAGTCGAGAGATACCCTCAGGACTCTATATTCTCTAACTTTTCAGAAACACGCATCGTCTGATTCAATTTTATGGTCCGGAGACGTCATCACAGCCAATTTGACCGTACAGAGACACTGTCACAGCCAATCTGACCAGCCAGAGACATAGTCACATCCCTGACAATCAAGCCGATTCTTTGAAACTCTCTACATTAGGGAAAGAAAAGTACCAACACCTTTGTAATAATAAATCATGGTAACTTCTATTTAGAACAACAGCAGCTGATGTCACCAAGAACAAGTGTACAAACGATTAATGACTTACAGTCACTTAAAGGAGGAGTGGCTCAAGATCATGTTGGGCTGATACTGCAGACAGTAACAGAGTGTCCTGTAATAAAGGCACTTCTTGGACGTTTCCGAAAATGTGCACCAAGTCCAAGATTCTAACAACTGTTTGCAAACACTTTGGGGTGAATGCTTCCAGCGACATCGAGATGGGAACCCCAGGAAGTATTATTAGAGACAGCCTAACATCATTTTAAGACACTCTTCCTTTAAATATGACCTAAATCAAAAGTTCTTCCAAGGATTATGAGGTACGGATATCAAAACAATTGGAAGTTCAAATAAAACTGAATTTTACAATTGCTTCGAACGCAGATTGAAATGACGCACCATTAAGTTCTGATGACAAATATAAGTTTTACGTTTTACCATGTATGCAAGAAATAGTATTTGAGTTATAAGCAAAAAATGTATGTGTGACTTAACAATGTTAGTGATGTCACCAATCTGTGATGTCATTTTTTGCTCATATCTCTGTTACTATTTATTACACAGCCATAAGAGTCACATAGTCATTCGCCGGCCACTTGGCTAATTGAAAACATTCTATTTGAGCCTGAAGTAGTCCTTATCAAATGAAGGACACTAGGGTTTGAAATGATTTCTTATCGAATTAAATAGCACTTTGGACAGCAAAAAGTGGCAGCAACATTGATCTCACAAAACAGGACACACCATCTTTGAAGGGCTTCCAACATACAGGATAAATGCACAGGCAGCAAACTACCAAACTACATGGTGATGCTAAGGAAACATTCGCAGTTTAGGAAAATGAGAACTGAAATAGCCATTCCTGATAATTTTAGCCTCCATGATAAAACAATATGAATATTTATGAATGGACTTCTTTGAAACATACAACACACATACATGTTCACATGCAGTTGATTTGTAATGTTAATGCTTATGGACGATGCCTTATTTAAAATGACCCTCCATTTATATTACAAAATCATACTTTTGGATTCCAGTTAGATTTATAGGAGAAGAGATGATTGCTTTGCTGACAATAGTGATAGTCAGAGAGTACTTATGTACTAATGTCCATACAAAACCAGCCTGGCAATAACTCCTCAAAGCCCTTCTTTAAAATGCTAAAATAGCATATTTTGAAGGAATCCTCCAAGTAAAGGACGTACATGTAGCAATGAATGGGTGAAGAGGTAGCTCAGCTGCTGAGCCTCGAGTGACATGACTTGAATCCCGACACTGATTTAGCTTCAAAAGCCCACACACATCATCACAGTATGGCCTCCACTAGTAACCATGGTAACTTGACACAAATACATAAGGTCTGTATTCCTATCAGAAATACTGCCATTTTCCTAGAACAGTGTCCTTGATAGAGTCCACATATTGTGCAGGCACCCAGTAGATCCAGTATCGAGATGCCTCAGTTGTGCCTAATTGGATTCCCTGTAAAAATGAAAACATCAGATGATGAAAAGAATGAACAGAATGTATGAAAACAGTGCAACATCCCTCTTTGCAGACACATCATTTCACAGGTCACCATATCTAAGGACACTGATTATGGTCCAAATTTTTGTGGAAATCAGGAAATTTGCACTGCTGGACCACTACTAAGTGTAGGTACACTGCCTATCGAATCAAGTAAGGTAAAGTGGTACAATTATAGCCAAGGGCTGCAATGTTGATTGTACCACCTTATCGTAATACTGCTCTATATTCTTAGGCACGCTGCTGACCCTTACCATTATATGATATTCCTCATGCCCCTCTATTGGTTCACTCACGATGGCTTTTATAGAACTCATGTTCACCTTTTCTGTTCTTTCTGGAAGAAGTTAAAATAGAAAATAGAAAACTGGTATTGCATTAAAGGACCAACTGAGTAATCAGCAGCATGCTGCTGACGGCCCGGACACCTTTCACACTATAGTAGTGGTTTCCATTACAGATTAGCACCAAAAGTAGAAATATCAAACAACTGTGGAAAGACCTCAACATAAGTCCCTGATAGTATGACATCATGGAAAATATCAATATTTGTTGTGTCATTAGAGTCGACTCTAAGTTCACATGATTTCCAATGAGCACTGTGACCCACTCACAAACCCAGTAATGGGACATTTTCTCACCTTTCGTTCCGATCCATATTTGGTCAACTTCTAATTTGAATGTCAGTCGTACTTTGCCGCCAAACTTGTTATACATCCCCGCCAGCGGTAACGATGGCAGACGCTCCTTCTGGTTTTTAAAACCTGGCATTGCATCGTCTGGTTTCGGGTATTTTTCTAGCACTTTTTTGTGTTGCTGAAAATAATTGAGAGGTGTTTATTGGGTACAGAGTTTTATTTGATACCATGTACAGGTGTGAAACAAGTGCTGACCCCATGATATAGTAGAAGAAGCAATCGCTTTAGATGTCCATTTGGTACTATTGCTGGAGGGAAGGAGCGAGGAAGGCCGAGGATGGTTGGACAACATCAAGAATGGACTGGCTTCATAACATCTCAACCTATCCGGAAGGCTGAAAACCGATCTTCTTGAACAGCCATCCCTGCTGCCAAATGCCATGGCACCCGTACAACATTAGGTCATGGGTCTTAGTTGTAGTAGTAGAAATACTGACCTTCTGTTGACAGAATGGTTCCTTCTTTGCCTCAGCACCCTTCTCCTCTGCCTTGATCTCTTTCGGGTCGGGCGCACTTACTGACATCACCTCCGTCATCGTCGAGCCAACAACCATCAATTTAGCACCCTTGCTCACTTTCAACTCTCTCAATGTTGATTCATCTTTTGCTAGACCTAGCAGTGGAATTGAACAAGGAATTGATTTTTCTTCACTCAGAAGGTCATGAAACACTAACATCCTTTAGATACTGAAACAACTTATTTTCTTGTTAGTTCCGTCCTCATTTATGACCATTGTGTACCAGTTAAGACTGACAAATTGTCCTAAAGAGCAAACATGGATGTATGATGCTTGAAAATAGAAAGGCACCTCATAAGATTTACATTTTTCCAGTTGGTTACGTACTTACCTCTGAACATCACTTTTTGCATAGATGGAGGTAACTCTAGAAAAGAAATGAATAGCGTCACAAACTTTGTCAAGCAAATATCACATTCAAAATTCAAACGTTTGAGCCCTTGCAGAAAACTTTATAATGGTTACCTCCAATCACATAATAGGATGAGCGTCTTGGAAAAACTTCAATATGGCAGACTCGCCAGAGAACCATGCAACGCAAACTATTAGTCACTTCAAATTTGGTGGCTTGATGGACAAAAGTCAATCTAAAGACCATTTTAGATTTTCAGGGGAAATGAAGTACATTCATTTGTTGTTTCGCATTATCAACTTTCTCAATCAATTGCTTACCTGTTAATTTTTCAATATGAGCTTTTAAGGCAGACACTTTGTCATCTAAAGGGAACTTGACATCATATGGCTTCTTTTTGTAGACAATTTTAAACTCGACCAATTCTTTTTCTACTTCCTCCTCTTTAGGTACCTCATCTGTACACTCACCTCCACCACCAGGCGGAGCTAAAATAGACAATGAATAATTCTTAAATTTTTTAATAACTAAGCATCAAATTATTACTTATTTACTCACCACA
The DNA here is from genome assembly GCF_910592395.1 of Lineus longissimus. Lineage (NCBI taxonomy): Eukaryota > Metazoa > Nemertea > Pilidiophora > Heteronemertea > Lineidae > Lineus > Lineus longissimus. The sequence continues at coordinate 20,824,650 of NC_088308.1, read as the reverse complement.
GTTAGCAGAAGTCAAACTTGAGTCAAAGACTGAGAACCAAACTTAGCATCAGTTAAGTAAATGTATTTCAAATAAAAGTATCAAGGACATCTGTCTCAAAAAAGAAACATGTAGAACTCTGCCTTGATTGATGACTTGCTTTTCTGACGAAAACTTGTAAGCAAGAAAAACATGAATTTTAAGGGAATATAACATGCAGTACAGTACAGTGCGCACTGCAGCTTCGACAATGATTTGTGTTAATCATCTCAAAGTAGAAAGTTTATCAGCAATTCATTAGAACATTTATTTTTTGGAGTAATTTAGACACGCATGCTTCACCTCGGTAACATGGTTTGAATATCTTACCCTCCTTGTTTTCTTTCTCCTCTACACTGGCAGGTTCTTCTGTTGTCTTGTCAGCTAGAGTTGGTGTATCTTTGTCTCCAGAGTCCATTGCTTCATCAGTAGCCATGTTATTCTTCTCTGCCTGGGCAATCTCTGCCTCAGTAGAGTCTAAATAAAAATAGTGGTAGAACTGTGTTACTCATGGATACTGTTACTAGTGTTAAGGCCAGATAAAACAGAACACATTTGAAGATTGCCCAGCCTCATGTCCCCACACGTTTTTTGTTTGAGTTACTTGATGGTGACGACTGGCTGGTGACGACTGGCAGGTCACCTTGTTCCAATAATGTCCACATTAATGGTTACATAATATAAGCCTGGACAATATCATGCTGCATGCATTGCATAGTGCATTACTGTACATTGCATGCACAGAGAAAAACCACCAATGATTTCGGCCCGAGATTTACACGATTTTTATGGGGTTGGTAGAAAAAAACTAAGTGAATATACAGTGCAAGGTATCCAGGTTTATTTTTACATTGCATTTTTCGCTTTATTGCCTACAATTTTTAAATGACAATGCGTTTTTAAATCGCTAAGCTGACGTACTAGATTCTTCTTTCTCCATTTTCAGTTTCTTGAACATTTCTGCCTTCGTTGATGAAGAGCTCCGAATTTGGAGACTATTTTTTCTCATTATTTTGTGTATTATAGGACAACAATTATTATAAAAAGTATTTTCATACCTCAACATTAAAGAGTGTATATAAAAAATCAATATAAACCGCCTTTTCATATCCTAATATGTCTCATTTGAAAAAAAACTGGTTTCTTTTGAATTCGATTGTTTTAAAATAATCTCGATGGTGGCGCCAGTTGTCACTGTGTCGAAATTTCCCATTTCACGAACTTTCCTCAAAATTTTCTCTGTTTATCTCGCCACCTTCCTTTAGTTTGGCATCGACATCTTTAACCCAGCGTGAGAATTGACTGACTATGTCATTTTGCAGCTGGTTTGGCGGTGAAAAATACCGTGATCACTACGAAAATGGTTAGTTTTTGACCACTAAACCTAATGCATTTCGATTACCTAACCTACCTAGGCCTATGTAAATTGCATGCACTTGCCTACCTTTTCACAATGCTGCCTTAGCTGTACTGCATGTAGTAGGACAGCACAAAGATGAAAATAGATGAATTTAGCAGACCGAAGGCAAGCCAACTGCGAACAATGCCTTAAGCCGCTGCATGTGACCTTTAACTCTTTAAGTTGACGGTGACCTTTTCACTTGTTCCAGGTGAAATGCATGACAGATGACTGGAAAGCGCCCAAACGAACTTCGTCGAAATTGTCTATTCTTAATCCTATTCCTGATAGTGAGACGGCATCAAAACGCCAAGAGCAAGCAGTGTGTCAGATTCTCCATTTACACTATTTCTCCCTTTGATTTTTGTTTCAGGTATCTATGCATGTGTACAGTGTAAATACCCCCTCTTCTCAAGCCGAGTCAAGTTTGATCATTCTTCTCCCTGGCCAGCTTTCACAGAGACCATCCATCCAGACAGTGTTGCAAAACGGCTAGAAACACCAACTGCTTATAAAGTAAGTAAAACTACCAAGTAGTAAGTTGCAAATGATCTAGATTGATGCATGCAGCTTAGAATCGAAAGTATGGCTGTTTTCAGAAAGCTCTCACAGGCTCAGTTTCAAATACCAAAAGTCATTTGTCTTTTGTGTAATTTGAAGTATTGCCCGGTGTATTTTGGAAGTCAAGAATGGATAATAATGCTACTTTAGATTCCCTTTTGATATAACCTTTAGATAGTTTAATAGCTTGCCTTCAGAGTTTGACGAATTTTTCATTGACTTTTGTTCCAGGTGTCCTGTGGTAAATGTGGAAATGGTCTTGGCCATGAGTTCCTTGGTGATGGACCCAATGAGGGTCAGTCAAGATTTTGAATATTCAGTGACTCTCTGATATTTGTACCGAAAGAGAAGTTAGATAATGGTGAGTAGGAGGTGTAGTTTTCTGGTCATATATTACCAGGCTGTGTCTTGTCATAATCTTTGCTGTCGTGTTTTCTGCCTGAAGTGCTGAAGTAAAACAATTTTGTTTGCCAACTTGATATCAAATATCAACTAAATATTCCTCTTCTTTCAGATAAGTCTTAATATATTCTCGATGCTGCAGAACTCCCAACCAATCCACGCTCAACCTGGAAGTCCTGAAACTCAACTGCACATGTGATACAGTAACGTTTGTGATCATCAATATGTCTTCTGATTTGGAAATCCATCCTCTCTCATATAACTGTCTAGTCTAAATTTGAAGAGTTTCATTCCACAATGCGATATGCACGATATGCAGCATATTGCAGCTAACCATACCATTGCATTACCCATATGATGACTGATATGTCCTCCAAATTATAGGACATTCGGGCCAAAAGTAAATCTTTCCTGGTAAAAACATTCCTGTGCAAACTTTGAAGCCATTTTTCTCGAAATGGCAAAAATGGATTTCGCAATGAAACTCTTCATTTGCTGTCGTATGCTTGGCTCCAGTTCATGTTTCTGTTATGATGTCATACATAGGAGCACTGTGGCCGAGGACAGGGATGCATTAGGCTGCGTTTATGTACGTTTCACCTTCACATGAAAAGTGACATCATGAATCTTATGTCGCCTGCTGTTTTGAAGTGACTTGTTCCTTCCCAAGTTGACATGTTATGAGTGACAACTTGAACTCTTTGTGAACCTCCTTGCTCTTAATTGAAGGCACTTGGTGTTGTATTATCAGTCATGGTTAACAGGGTTAAGGCACCTTTATGCTAAACACGAATTCCACTTTTGATATACGTCTTTTCTTTTCAAGCAAAGTATCAATAAGCTGTGATTATCTTGTATTATGTCTCGAACTGGGCCTTCATTTACACACCAACCATTTGAATTTTGATTGATGCCAAAGTTTTTTTTAACTTCCAATCCATCATATACATCTCTAGATTTCCTCATAAACATTTGAAAAAAGCAGGATCTTTATAGGTCTCGATCTCTATTCAATGTATTTAGATTTTTAAAGTGATGTCTAAAATCGTCAATATACGGTTATGATTGTATGCTAATTGGCAGTATCTGGTAACGTATGGGTTATTTTGACACTGAGTGAGAAGTGCATGTAGTAGTGATAATTGGCAATTAGTCTACATGCACTATGATTTTTCAATGTGTCTACATGCATAATTGATCTCAAAACAGTGCTACGCCTTTGAAAAGTCACGTGTTATACTTCATCACTTGCACTTTGAGCATCTCACCATGTTAGTATTAGCAAATGCATTGATATATCACCTACATGTATATGTTTGTTACCGTAACTTAGACATTGAGAGTTATTTCTGATGTCGGCACCTTTTGTGTGCAGAAATTAACTGTAGGAATATCCCAGAATAGTATCATTTCAATGTATTGGCTTGAAGACTTTTATGTTGAGTATTACTGGATTATTTGCCAGGGGTCATACTTTTAACTGTAATATGGGCAACAGCTTACCTAAGGAAATTATGATTGAAAAATAGACAGTTTTAGACATATTCAAGTGATCTCAATGCATTGGGCATTATGTAAATGTAGTAATCTAGCGTTAAAGTATGAAATGGGACAAGTTTTGCGGGTTTAGTTACGGCTCCTGGCATATATCAGTATCACTGTTTTCACTGTGTTCATCTTGTTCTGCAGCATTAAGTGTTCCTCTGACTGAGTTCAGGACTCGAGTCATCCCGGTTGTGTCTGAATGAAGCTTCTTGGCCAGAGCCCACTTGGGAAAGCCTTGGAGTGGAGGTAGTGACAGGTCGAGGTGGCCCGAGTCAGAACACAGTCCTAGGGACAGAAGTTCGTTGTATTTATTGTAAACCTTCTGAAAGTGGGGTAAGTTCCTCTCCGCTGTTGATTTTTACACTATTGAAAGAGTTCCGTACCAATAAGGAGCTTTGACTAGTTCTTTGGGAAGTTTTATTCAGATATTGTGTCCTCACTGTAGAGAGATAATTTGGTAATTCAGGCAATTTTTTATTCCCTTCATGATTCCGTTATTTGAGCCTAATCTGTATAGAATGCTTTTAATCCAAATGTAACCTCCTATGATTTACAATTTCAACAAAATCTCATCTTTTCTTCTACCTACATTGTAATGGTATGGTATGTTATCTTGACATTATTTCTTTTACTGATGTATAATGATTGTGCATGTACAACAAATCTGTTGTTTGATTCGACCTAATGGTATGGTATGTTATCTTGACAATAATATATCTTTCACCAATGTAAGTGTATGATGTTTGGGCATGTGAATTGCTTTTTGCCAGGGGATAGTGGGATTCTACAACTGGCACACTGTTTTGTTGATGTATTCAGATTTCATCAAGCAGGACTTGCCATGTCGGGGGGAGGGGGGCGGGGGTATCAATGTACATAATCTTGTGTGTGTGCAAATAGAGCTACAGACAATACAATGTCTGTCTTGAGCTTTGATATAGAAATCGCAAATGAATTTGACAGTAGGCCTACTGATGATTCAAGGTGATATCATTATTTCGTGTTGAAACTGTTGATTGTAGTTAGATTTTGAAGTTTAGTGTAGGTCATGTTTTAAAGGTTGGCCTTGATAGATCCTATTCACTTGCCATTAGGACTTTTGCTGAAAAAAGGAGTCAACCCTCATTGCTCTTAGGAATGGATGATAGTACTATAGGCTGTTTCGGTCTCGTGGCACCTGATGCCCCACAAAGCTATTGTGCTTACATTCACATAACAGTCTGTGTATTTTCAAGGGTTACTTCTCTTTCCAGAAACTGTTTATACATGTAAGACTTAGCCTAATCTATGCAAGATGCTTCCCTTTTTGAACGGAAGTGTTTGACTGGTTTCCCTTCTTTGCTTAACAAAGAATAACTTAATTTCCCTTAATGTACAGAAGAATATAAGGAGATTGCAGTAAAGACTTGTTGATGGCCAAAGGTAGAACCTCTGGCCTGGTTCGTCTGGAACTGAACTATACACCACCAATGACCTCCTGTGTAATATCATCTTTTTAATGATCTCCTGATTTCTCCAAGATGATCTCTTTCTTCACCCATGACAGTTGTTTACAATGAGTTTAATACTATATCGTTACCAATGATACCCAACTTTCATATGTGTGGTAAACCTAGTGATGTGACTCTGGAGCAAGTAAAGAAAAATGTTACGAGAACGGGTAAATTCAGATTGGTACATTGGATACTTGTATGTGGAGTTGTGAATTGCTTGGCTGTTCTCGTTCTGTTTAACACTGACCATGCTCTTAAACCGTTCTGAATAATATTGTTCGGATTGTTTGCAAAGAAAGGTAAGCAAACTTGTTTCAAAAAGTTTAAACCACTTGTATCTGAAACTCTAGGGACTCCGCTCAGCTCAAACTCCATTTATTGTTTCTTAGTCATGTTAATGACCATTTTGGACTTTGAAGTGCAATCTACTGGTCGGATTTCTTTGAAGTTTGGTCTTTTTTTATCAGCAGTACCAACCGGCCTATCTCATTTTAGTAATAAGGGTAATGAACTATAACAAGGAATTGTCAAGGAAATCCAGAAATGTCTTCAGCATCATTGTAATCATTCAGATACTTTTGTATCTTGTACAAAGCACCAGTTAAATTATTCCTGCATGTAAAGAATGTTATTGAAGCATGAATAAAAATAAAAAAAGAATAACCTGGGCGGTTTTCAATCACTGTGTCCCATTTGAACATTGTATTGTAGAGTTAAATACCCCATTTGGAGGAAATCAGAGGTTAGTGTTTGCTTCTCTGCTTCTGTACACAAACTGGGTAGGGGTAGAGAAGCAAACAATAACCCTCACCTTGCAAATATTCCACAAAAGTCCTTCAATGGGCAGTGGCAAGATATCTCTAAGGACAAAGACACAACACAAGTAAGGGAAAGAATCAATTCAACCAACCCCCATCCCCACCCCGAAGCCTCTCAATCCAATTCTATATACTGGCCTTCTGGTTGTGACTTTGTCCTCGTAGCACTAATAAGGAATGAATGGAAACACCACATAATCTCACTCTGTACAATGCCTGTCTTCTGGTTGTGACTCTGTCCTCACTACACTAGTTTCGGATGTTTGGCAACGCCACAGAGTCTCACTCTGTACAATGCCTGTCTTCTGGGTGTGACTTTGTCCCTAGAGCTCATTGCTCAGCAGGAGCACTTTCCAGTGCCCCTTGATTGATGTCTCCACTGTACAAGAGAGGCATCAAGCCTGTGTCTGTGGTCCCATATAGATGTTCCAGGTTGAGCCCTTTGTCCCAGTGTGCCCCCTGATCAGATGTCCCAGCGAGAGCCCATTCCATTCCGTCCAAGTGGCCTCCCTGATTGGATGTCCTGATGGATATCCCGGCTACAGCCCCATCCGTCTGATTAGATGTTCCCTGATTAGATGTCCCTGCTAGAGTCCTTACCATTCCGTCTGATTGTCCCCTGATGATGGACGTCTCAGCGAGAGCCCATTTCATTCTGCCTCCGATCAGTGGTCACCGTGATTGGATGTCCCAGCTAAAGCCCTTTTCAGGACGTCTCAGTGTGCCCCTAATCGGATGTCCAGCGTGAGCCCATTCCATTCTGTCTCTGGATGCCCCAGTTAGAGCCCTTTCCATGATGTCACAATGTATCCTGAAGGATGTCCCGGCTTGCCTATATCATTCCGTCTAATTGTCCCCTGATGGTTGTCCCAGCTAAAACCTTTTCCATTCGGTCTCATCCGTGTGTCCCCCCGATGACTGCCTCTATTAAAGCCTTTATCATTCTGTCTAAATGTTCCCTGATAGATGTCCCAGCGATCCAATACCATTCGGTATCGGTCAGTGTTCTCGGCCCGTGATAGATATCCCAGCTAGAGCCTGTTAGCATTCAGTCTCAGTGGCCCTTGATGGATGCCCCAGCTAGAGAATCCTTTCCATCCTCTTCCATTGGTCCTTGTAGATTTCCATGCCATGCAGATCACCCTGTGACCCTGCATTGCATAGCTGTGACAGCAAAGAGCCTCTGGTATGTGTGGCTGCGTTCCTTAATGCTTGTTTAAGTTAGAATCATTCATTTCTTACCGGGTTCATCCGCGTTGATATTTGCATGGGCTCAAAGACATCTTGAACGACACATGCGTAGGATGTGACGAGACACGTTCGTCGAAGGCAAGGACAGAGACATGTCTCCCGTCGTGTTAGTTGGTTGCCGAATCTGAGTCTTCTTCAGTACAAGAAAATGACATCTCGTTGTTGACAGTAGAGATTGAAGACAACTAGCACGACTTGAGCGTGTGGGGTGTGAGTGGAGACATGCGGCAAAGGCTGCGACTTGTCTCGCACAGTAATAGTTTGTTCCCGAACAACGAATCTTCCTCGGTAGAACGGATTTGCGAAAGTGCGTCTCACTGTAGACAAACATGACAACAAGTGCATTGGGTGTGACGAGAGACATATTGATAAGTCATTGACAATGACAGGTCTCGCGCCATAATCGTATGCTGCCGAATCTGAAGGTACGCATGCGAAAAGGGCGGCTCACAGTTTGAGAGTAGAGATCAACGACAGCAAAGACGACAAATGGGTGGAATGTGACAAGACACTGAGCGTCTCACTTTGATTGCAGAGATCAAACACAACTAGCGCATCCACAGAGCGTAGGGTGTGACGAAACATTTATGGCGAAAGCAATTGCAGGGACTTCTCTCGCCTGCAGTAGTTGGTTACCGAATTCCGGCAGCATCTTCTTTGGTGCGAGAGTTATTAAACCTTTGACAGCGGAGACAAAAGAAAACTACCAAACGCAACCAGAACGTAAAGTTTTGTGACGAGATACATGCGGCGAAGGTTGCGAAGTGTCTCGCATCGTGATAGTTTGTTGCCGAACGGATAGCTTGTCTCACTTCAGACAGCTGGGACGACTACTGCAAGGGGTGTGACGATAAACATTGGGCGGAGGTCGTGACACTGACATGTCTCGCGCCGGTACAGTTTGATGCCGAATAATAAATCTTCTTTGGTAGTACGTAGATTGGAGTGTGTCCTACTTTGATAGTGGAGCCGATCAAAGACCACGAGTAAGGACGAGGACAAACGCGTTGGATTTAACGAGACACATACAGAGAAGGTTGTGACACAGTTGTGTCTCACGCTGTAACAGTTTGTTGCCAAATATTGTTGCAGTGTTGAATATTGCAATGTTGCCTCAGATGATGAGTGCATCGGTGAGATAGATCAAGCAGTCGCAAGTGGAACAAATCGGACGTGACAGCCTCACCACTGCTGCCGAAAAACGACGGGAGAGATGAGGCATTTCGATCTGTTGACGGCAGCCTCGGCCAGTTGGTTATTTGTCGTTTGAGTTTACCAACTTGACGTTAGCGTCGCTACTTGATTCGAACGTTGTCCTCAGTTTTGTCCCCTGGGAGATGTGACTCGCGGACAGAATATGATCAAATGTAGTGTTAAGTTTATGGTGATATAGAATTGCTTTGCGCCGTCTCGGTTGGTTGCCGGATGACGAATCTCGTCAGTTTAGAACAGAGATGCCAACGTGCATACCACACTTTGACAGTAGAGACCAAAGACAACTTAGACAACAGATTCGTGGGGTGTGACGAGGGACATATTATGGAGAAGTGAAAGATATTTCTCGCGCTGAAGAAATCTGAGACAACAGCGGATAAAATGATAAATTTATGTGATGACACTGAACTCTATCTAAATAAATCGTTCTTCGTAATTGATGACATGTAATAATAATGTTTCTCTATACAATAGAAAGTAATTGATGACCAAGTTTCTGGAATAATACAACTATAGCACACCGTTCATTTTCAGACAGTCACATCAAATCATCAAGAGGTATAATATGCCCTTTGGTCCATTGGTCCACACTGCAATATAAGTGACGTCATCATCGGCCTTTGTACTGTTAAGCGCAATACATTCTCTCTCACCGGGCTCCTGAGTTGATGGGGTCACTTGGGATGTTCTCACATGGCGTTCAGTTGGTTCTGAGGTGTCCTCTAAATGAAGAATATTTGTCTCCTTGTCTCTTTCAGTGTTTTGATATCTGCGTTAAGCCTACGGATCTACATTAATTGTCCTTGAAGCAGTTTTCCTAAGATACTGGGTGAGCCTAAATACAAGGAGACAAGGACAACCACCGAGGGTAGTCGTGTGAACACAATTATCAAGCATGCTCACGAATAGTTCCTCTCCAAGACTTACATCTGTAACAGCAATATTATTGCTACGTGACTGGAATCTCGTGTGGTAACCGCGATGTTGTCTTATACATTTTGGAGGTTTCTGAGAAAACAGTGGATTTTTGTAAGTCCTATTCAATGACATATAAGTTTTCAATGATTATTCTGAATGTGCTGTTGCGGGAGATGATCTAGAGGGGTCTGTCCTGTTCGCGCAAGGAACTCGAAGGCAGCCAACATCCGTGTTGGCAAGTGGTCTGTCAGCATCCTGGGCGTGACGATGATTTCACGGAGGTCGTCATGCTTGGTCCACAACAAGTAACGATATTCGTTGTTCCTGAAAAAAGTAAGTAATGATTAAAATTGTCGCCAGTGAGACCACCACAACCCATCCTTAGGAAACCACGGCTAATGAGCGGGACAGATGAGCGAACATTATACCTTTGATTATCTCAAAATGTCACAGCCGGAGACCCAAATTAATTCGATCCGAAAAAGTTGAAACCAACCCCCCTCGTGGTGGAAGCGCCATGCATAAAATCACTTCATCACTTCGGTCCGTATGACACCATCTTTATGGACATAATCAAAACTTACTCTACTTCTATAATTCTCATAATCTTTCCTGGGACGTTGAGCACTGGATAAGCCCCTACATCTTTCTGGCAAGAGGCGATCGCCTTGTCTACCCAACTCTGAAGAAAAAGTGAAGGGGTTTTATGCAGAGTAAAAGCAACTAAATGCTGTAAAATCGACCAGGGTTCGCACAGAGCGTATGCCGTTACCACTTGGATGTGTTGCTTCCATGCACTACCACCAAAACAGCAGAGCTATCTGAAAATGCTTTGAGGGAGAACACAAAGCTGCGGCAATACACGGAAAACAGGTGGATAACACTGGTAAAAAATATCAGTGTCCAAACATCCATTTGGCTCTATAATTGTCATTGTTTCACAAAAATTTATAGACTCGATGTTTTCCACTGACAGTACCTCGCTGTCTTCTTCCGCAAGATTAACTTTGCTGTCATGTTGCTCCGAAAGCTTTATCTCGTTTTCTGTCGTTGTGTGATCAGGATTGTATACCTCCTCTGCTGGCTTTCGGCAGCAGCAGAGAGCACGCCAAACACCACTTGCAAGAATCCTGAACTGAAATATAAAAAAAACACGCATTGTGAAATAGACCAATATTTCAATGGTTCACTGGGTTTTTTTCGGATTCTCTATTGGAATTTCGCGACTGAACGCAAGTGGCTCATCTCATGGTACAGCCGGAATTTAAAAATCTACAAAATTATGTATGTATCTACATCTTTGTACCGAAGACATAGCCACAACCATGAAGACAACCCATGTACCCTCGAATGGTGTCACCGCTTATTCTTGTCCCTTTAAACATACAAAGTTATTTAAAATGACCAAAGCGAAGAAGAGGACGAGGAATAATGATAATAAGAATAAGAAGAGATGATGAAATACCTTGGGGCTTTTGCTGTGTTTTATCTGTCTAAGAACCTTGAGTTTAAGATCATCCATATTCACACGACTCATTCGCGGTATCATGTCCTTGGCGAACACCACCGAACATATGAATGCCTGGGCGTATTGAGCCAGCGCAGGACTGAAAATAAGGAGAAAGTATTGATAATGAGTGGAACGTTGTCGTTATGTGATATGGAATACGGTACTGATAATGATAGTATCTGGGCTGCATAATGCATGGCACGAATTCGAATGGATGCAGCGTTGTCCTCGTCCGCCCTGGATGTGACTATGTCCCAAGAAGACCAATTTTGGGAAGCTCGGGTGAATGAAATTTTTGATATCACGGACGGAATCTCTCTCCGTGCATCGCATTCATTATAGGGATGATTTGTTATGTGCTGCCAACATGGCAGGGGTCATGCTCCTGTGTGCATTTAGCTCATGTCGTGAAAAATGTCATATTGGCGAGAGAGAGAGAGAGAGAAGTGTATAAAGTACGTACGTTAGCACGGGAGGGCCGGCGAATGAGTAGCACTTGAGAGTAGGATACTGGGAGTGGTAGAGTAATGCTAGGCAGGCTGAGAGTCCAGCTCCCAAGCTGTACCCAGTCAAGACGAGTGTGTAATCCTGAAGAAAAAATAAACAAGAGGCATGCAATAACTATCAAAACAATTGTGGAGCACTACTTTCTTTTAAAAAGTAATTATCAGTAGAAACCAAGTCCTCCAGTGAATTGGACAGGGTTGGAATCAACTGAAGGCTACCCGTACCTAAAGAGAACGGGAGCGTTGGTGACCAAGCCATATTCAATAATCGTACCCAGGAATTCTGCATCGGAACATGATATAAGACTGCGACATTTTAAATGTTTACACCGACCACCCGGTTGTGACTTTGTCCTTATATGGGCAATTAGGACAAATAGGATATGTTGGTGTCACACGAGCCTAATATTGAAGATACATGTAGGCCTACATGAAAGAGGGGTTATCCTTGATAAATGTCTGCCCACAAAAAATAGACTTATGAGGCCTATAATTACACTGGCGGGATGAAAAGAACACGTCTTCCTAAGTTAAACAAGCAAAAGACTGATTCCTACCGGGTGTTCCTGAAAAGCCTCTTGTAAATATTCCTCACTTTTGCATTTGATATATCTGGCAGTCTTCATGATGCCGCTGTGGGCCTCGTTCGGTTCATCAGGCAGCTCACTGAACTCGATGGGCTCTGACTGCACAGTCAGGGATGTGACTGTGTCCTTCAGTGACATGAGTCCCCTTGACACAAGCATTACGGTCTTGTCTTTATGGTTGTAGGCCACATAGAATGGGACCTGAAATAACTGAATGCAAACTTTCTGTTAATTCTCTTAGCTTCGCATTTTTTTGTAGACTTGTGACTATTTTACTCTTATTGATATATTATATTGTAGACTTGTTCATTTTAGCTATTTGACATTTCAGTTGTGGATGATACATGTGGATGATAAATGTGCGCCGGGAGAATATCCGTTGGTGGATGACATTGACTTCAGCCCTGGTGTTCCGCCACTGCGCCCGCTCATTTACGCTCATAAGTTTTGTCGTCCCTAGACTGCTTACGCTGTCATGGTAGGTTGCATAGATGATATCACATTCTGGTATTTCCACAGTCAGCTTTAGGGCAGCAAGGTTACATTGGCAACAGTTGTCCTCGACGACACTGTCGTCCTCTGGCGCACAGCATCTGAAGGACAAATATACCCTTGAATATCCTTTCCAGCCGACACCTCTGTAAGGTACGTCCGGTCGCACAGGACACATAGGATGACGAAATGGACTGCCCGGGAGTCAACTATAAGCAGGACATTTCCCCACATGCCGACTTACCGGCGGTGTACATCAATCCCAAAGTCTCCTCCTTTCACAAGGAAGGATGGATATACGCACAACGCCGGTAGATCGGAATGTCTTCTAACGAAAGGACACTGATTTAGGTCGTTTCATTTTTTTCTGTAAGCAGGCCAGGTTATGTATCTTCAATAGAGAGGTTATTATCATCAATTGAATAAAATGTTGCCTTTGTGTGTCTCTTTCGGGATATGTCGCCAAGAAACATCAAGCGCTGCCATTTGACGTCATACAGTCACTTAGATTAGTTTATCTCGTGTCTAAACCCATCTAAGACTATGAATACATGATGCGACATGGTACATGACTGCAATATCCGAGGATAGTTTTCCGTATCTAAACCTGTAAATTGGGCTTTACCGACCGACTTATGCGCAGCCTTCATTTCAAAGGGCTCAGCTTTGAAGCAATTCCATTGGAAACAATTCACTTTTAGCGGAAGTGAACAAAACGCAGACCATCTGAATTGATCGATTTCCGATCGATATATGGATTGGGAAGGTGAAACTCTCCATTTTCATTATTGGTGGAAAATTTTGTCATGTTGACTACAGGTAAAATTCGACATTGAAGATATTTCTCCATGTCGAGCTACCAAAGATGTGGGTATTCAGCGCCTTTTGGACTCAGCTCCAGACTGACACCAGTTTTGCAGGCCACTCATTTACTGTGACGTACTTGTAATGTTTTGCCAAGGTGCATGGACCCGAACAGTTGCCGTTCATCACAAGGTAAAAGGGCCACCCGAATGCCGCCTGGGCGTATTTCAGGTAGCGGATCATGCGGTTGATGTCGAGCCAGTCCTCGATGGGCGGGCTTGGCGAACCAGGTGTAGCCTCCGGGCCGACAGCCCCCTCAACCGTCTCGTCTGATGGGGAGATGATGTAGCCTTCATCGAGCCCTCGGCGGTGTTGGTCCTGGTGGACGAGTACGAACCCGGCAGCGATATCTGTCGCCACGAGGTCTATGCCCTAACGAGGAAAGGAAATAGATCTATCAGAGTCTAAAGTTGGTTGAAAAGTGAGGGTTAAGATCTGTTAAAGATTCGAAGGTACAGTCAAGACCCAGGTATGTCCCTTTGATGAGATCTGTTATAACATGGAAGTAGACACACTGTGAGACATCAGTCTAAAGAAAGATTTTTGACTCGAAGCAAATTGTCAACATTACTCACCGCGAAAAAATCCGCCGCTATCCTGGCAATTGTTGAAAGACTTGCTTTACTGGAGTTACCTGTTCCCACACAGCAACATATCCTGCTACATCTGTGAAAAATTATACTTATATGATGTTATGATGATATAGCAGTTGGCAGGAGCTACATTTCTATAGAGGTAGACCAGATTACAGAATACAGAGCAATGACGCGACGCGACAGTCTGTCACACCCACAGCCTAAACTTTGTCAAATGGTTCTTTAATCTTTCCCGGAATTGACAAATGTTCCTGTACCTTGGCAAATCTAGGTTGATCACTCAAATGCCATTTCGACAACACAGGGTTTGTCGCAGGAACAATGCTGGTTTGTCACGGGCGACGAATCCTGGTCTGGTAACATGACACTTGCCAAATGAGATTGTGACAAACCAGTCCGCTCAAGCTGTGACGAATCTGGTGATGACCGACAGGGCTAACATTGGCATCTCCTCAAGCTATTGGCTCGAATTCTGTACCAGGCCTTCAGATTAATTTCCAAATAAAGGATTGTCACAGTCTCGTTTGATATATAATTGACAATGGCGTCTCTTTCATTGATTTCCGAATTATACGTTACCGAAGGACAATTTACCTTTGCAACCAGACGTCAGTGGATACTTGCGTGACGTCTGTATTTTCCTCTGAGCGCATCTTTCCTCCCAACGGGTCAAACAACACGGCTATACTTATTATAAACAACAAAATCACCACAAGACCCATCAGAGCTGCAATCCGCATCGTCAGTAGCACTTCATCGTCACATGTTGCGGTGTTCCCAAACGCCCAATATGTCCCCGCGATCAGTAGGATGCACTCCGGTACGAATCCAAAGACAAATTTGAGGTAGAGGGTAATGCGTAGCCATCGTCTTGGATACGCATCCACCATTGTTCCTTGTGAGCTGACGCAAACTATGCCTAGTGTTAGAATGATGTGGATGACGGTCTGTCCGATGAGTCCGATGAAGAATATTTCCAGGTAGAGTCCCGCCTTACAAGTGAAAGAACCATTGTGCACGCCGTAGACGACGGCGAGGGCAATTAACCTGGAACGGAGTGGGAAAAATTAGAACTGCGATCTTGAGTTACAGCCATTTTGTTGCCAGTCGATTCCCATGCGCAACTGGTGGCCAGTCCAGCAGGGATTTCCGGACGCCAAATTGTCGCCAATTCGGGCGTCAACTCCCTCGAAACTCCCTTATTCGACTGTGCCATGGAGATATACCGCGGCGTAGCTAGGTAGAGGAGGAGTTTCACCCAAATAGCTAGATCAAGCTGCGCTGTCAAGTGGCCGAATGTACAGCATTTTACACAAAAATTTGCGATATCTCGCTAAATCTTACGGATACTGGTGTTGTACATCAATTGTCAGAGAAAAGTGGTAATTCTTAATTGAAATCAACAAGGACATTCGTAGATATGCATTTTTTGTGAACGCCTATTTCATTTTTAGAAATGACACAGGTATAAGCCTAGCGAGAGTGTGGTCGGGG
The DNA here is from genome assembly GCF_910592395.1 of Lineus longissimus. Taxonomy (NCBI): domain Eukaryota; kingdom Metazoa; phylum Nemertea; class Pilidiophora; order Heteronemertea; family Lineidae; genus Lineus; species Lineus longissimus. Next base: position 20,808,981 of record NC_088308.1, on the reverse strand, counting down.
TCACAGACGGTGGCCAGGCAAAATAGCTCGTTTTGGCGATAATTCGTCGTTTGGGTATCCTTGCTCGACTGGTACCAACCGATACCGACATCGGCTTTCAACGTTTTCCGCTCCGTCTCGGCTCGACGTATAGAGTGTTCATGTAATTCAATTCGCCTAATGTCCATTACACTGACTGCCATTATCGACCTATTAGTGACAAACGAGAAGTAACTGTTGTTGACATTCATTTAATTATGCTCCTGGTAATTTTGAGTTATCTTTCGTGTTATATATGCAGTTTGATAAATATGCGTACATTCACTGAATAGTTATATCTAAACCACAACACCAACATACCAAGTAAAATGACGAAGTGTAAATGATGTTACATGCAAATGATGGTATTGTAAACTCGCACCATTGATGAAATTTGAAATAAAAATTTTTGTTGTAAGAAACGAAATCAGCGCCTCTTGTTAACTCACCATGCTGCTCGGAATACCATCTCCATAATTCCACGAAAGACGAAGTCATCATCCCCGACATGCCACCGCCGGTTGAACAGAATTAGGCCTGGCATTATTGTTTCGTGTTTTAATACCTCAGGAGCAGAAAAATCCGAAATGTGAAAAATTAGAGAACCACTGTATTGGCATCTCACGTAAAATCGAGAATCAAGCCGTTATTCTTTGGAAAAGCCCTGGCACGTCTTTTCCTTCATGATTTCCCTTCTCTCTCTGCATTTCATCCATTCGAAGGTTCATGATATCATTCCTATTATATCGTTCCCATTATTCCCATTAATAAAACCAGAACGAGCACAAATAATGGAATCAGCCAACATTGAAGCATTGCAGAATAAACTTAGACCACATATCATCATTGTTCGTCTTATTGATTCATGACCGTTTTTGCGAAAGTTTTGTCAGTTATTATTTCTGAATATGATCATGATGGACAGAATTGCATGTATAGAGTCCACATTGGCTTCAACGTTGATTGCTAACGACTTGACTCTATTTCAATCAGATGATTATTGATGTAGATTGATTTATAGTAGTGTCTTCGCCGAACATCCAGAACTATATGCAAATTAAAGACAAAACCTTCAACAGAGCTATATAGAGTATCGATCTTGCTGCATCAGCTGCTACAGTATGAACTAACATCGATTTATATCTGAAAATACCTGGTTTTCTTTGGGTGTGGCCACACGACTCACGCGTCGAGGCTAAAATTGATGTTTCACCCTGTAATCGTCGATATTGGTCGAATTATTTTATTTTGCAAAAGTGTGGTAAATATGGCCGAGTGTTCTGAAAGTTCAAAGGGAGATGGGCACGCGATTTACTTAGCTACTGTATTAAAATTTACAATAAAATTCACTCGAAACTGACAAGAAGCAGTTTTTCAATTTGGGCAATTCGTAAAAGCATACATTGCATTATTTTGCCTGTAGAAAGACATTTTTGCACTACCGGGGTGCTATCATGCCGTTGAAAACTACTCGTATTTTTCATTGCTGACTTCAATATAAGCCATATCGGCATTGAAATAACCGGATTCCTGTGTTCCTTGGTGGTGTATGACCTATATAAATATTGATGATCCTTAAATATCTTAAGGCCTACGGTTCAATAGACTGTGAAAGCAGTTGATTGAAATCTTTATTCTGACAAAGCTACTTCCTCATTTTCATGACGGCACGTTGTATTATTCGACTTCAAGTGTCCAATCGGCAGGCCACACGTCAATGGTTCCTGTTGCTTCTGTAGTCACTCCCCGCAGTTCCCATCGCTTATGAAGCGACGTTAAACAGATTTGTTGTTATTCTAAAACATTGATATCAGTAAGTTGTTCGATATCTGCTAAAAAAGCATCAAAGTAAGTTATCGTGATTGGAGCTGCTGTCCTTAGATTTCATGTCATCACTGCTGCCCTCTGTTGCTGGACAACGTTTCGTTTGCGATCAACAGAGTCAAATATTCGTCATAAAATCGTACATTAACATTGCTGTTATGGGAGCGACCAAACCCAACAAGACAAGTATTATACTTGTTCAGTAGCGGCATCCGAATCCTGTATTTGTGGTTTAAATCGAATGCTATGCCTGTATTGGCTCGATAGTGCAGTTAAGTCAGTTAACGTTTTTATTGGTAAATTAGTGGTTATTGAGCACATGGTGATGACAAATTAACACAGAACAAATATTTACATATGAGGTATATTTATTTTGTAGCATGAAAATATAACATCCAATGTTGGTTTTTAATTCATTAACATAACAAACATTGATTAAATTACAAAATCAGCTATAATAGTAGATGCTGGGTTTTTTATGATGCATTACCCTTTTAGGTGGTGATTTCTTATACACACTTACGCTCAAACTGATAAGTAGGCCTGGTCTACGTATGCGTGCAGTACAGCACCTGCCACAAATAGACCGTTGTGAAGAGCCAAAGCCACATCCAACTAGAAATCAGTGCCAATTCTGGCCATTTGCCTGCTGCGGATGCAAATATCAGCACGATGCTACGTTTGCATAATTGGCCATACATAGTGTGTAGGGCCTACATGTACATGTAGGCTACAGAATACGGAATACTTTAGTATGCACTAGTATGCACTCGTATGCAAATATCACTGTGAGTAAGACGCTAGGTTTGCATATTTGGCCATACATAGTGTGTACATGTACACGTAGTCTACAAAATACTGAATACTTAGTATGCACTCGTGGCCTCATTCGAGTAGCGTGTCCGACATTCCGCAGTCCTTCATCACCACCAACATGACCACGCCACAAGTAGCTGGTTCCCAGACTTTCTTGCTGGCTTTTGCTGGCTAAAATAACCACAGGAAGTCTCAACCAAAGTATGCTTAAAGAAATCACTGAAAGGTAAATGCAAGGCGTTGTAACATCATGCAGCCCCCAACAACAGCTCTGTATTGACGCAGCACTGAACTAAGCATCACACCACTGCACATTACATGTTGATTTTAGCGACATCTAGCGGCTCCCGATTCGTTTAAGATATGAAATCCCATGCATTTTGTTCATTGCACACTTACGGATGGCCGATTATACGGTCATGCTTTAGCTATCGTCTTTCACACAAAGTCATAATTTATGATAACAAACATCTAAATGCACAATCACATTAACTTATACCACAAAGAAATAATAAAAAGGCAATATCTGACATGTTTTCTGACTTGATTGCCGAAACTCCTTGAAATCTTATCATTTCTTTATGCTTATACACGTACTTGCTTCAAATAAAAGTATGAAACTCAACTCTGACGAAAAATTGCAATACAAAATGCAAACTTGAGCACACACCCATGAACACACAATTATTAAAATATCGAAAGGTACATGTGTGCTGTTCATGTCAATCATAATATGCATGGTTTTCGGACAAATCACCACAAATGCGACATTTTGCCATTATACTATGGAAATGCACGGGATATACAGTAATACATAACATAACCAAACTTAATCAAACACACTGTTATTTACAACTGCTTGTCATTTTCTGAATGCTGGCTAGTGGAGGGCTAACTGTAACCAACCACATTCCTTCAGGAAGTGCTGGTAATTGCGAATGCCTTCGACTTCCATCCGAAAATGCCCTGTTCCCTTTTGTCCCTTGTTTTCTTCCTCCTTATAAACCCTTCTTTTCTTTTCAACAATAAGCTAAAGCCCTTATTTTCATGAGTGTAGGCTAAGCAAGAATCTCACTTCATGGGGGCAACAAAAGCTAGCACTAGCATACCCTCTAAAGGTATGGAAACACCTAGAAATTCGACCAATGGAAATGCATCTACATCATTCTACAATCCTTTGGAATTTCAAAGATGGTTAAAATTGTCAATATATGTCTATAGAATCCTCTGAAGAAGAGGTTCTAAATTCTTTGGATGGCAATTTCAAAATATTTTTATTTCAAATTTAAATGCACTATACACAATTTACATTTATAAACCGGGTATAAATAAATGCAACTGGTAATTGGAAGCTATAACTTATAGGCCATCAACCTTTGATAACTAGTACACACTTAAATTGAAATATGAAATAACTTCAGCAATTAACAAGGGTACTATTCACAAATATCCCTACAACTATCAAGTACTGTCTGGGGAGACTAGGGGTAACACAGAGTGCTATCGTATCACATTATCCTCGCTGTGCAATGATATCATCAATGCATTTCACCTCAGAGACACAGCGCTTGACATCACGTAGACTTTCAAAGTGCCTGTTGATTTTTTCTTCATAAATATAGGGGTTCCATGGTTTCGAGTTTATTGATATTCCAAACAAACCAGAGCTTGTTTCAAGTTACTGGGATCTATATTAACCTGGTTTCAAATTACAATTCTGAGTCATGATCAGCTTGCTGTTATGAAACTCCTAGCCAACATATATCACACTGCAAACTTAGACAAGATGTCCATTTTAAATCTATTTGAACTGTCCACTCATTTCATCGCAATGCAAAAAAGATGATTACTTACCCAACTGTTAATTAAGCATCTTAATACTACATGTCACATTATGGCGCTTGTATATTTTGCCAATAAAGGAGTAGGAGAACAGGCCGAGTGGCACTCTAAAACGTAACACATTGTGCATTTAAATAAGTGTGCCTTGCATATAAATAGTGATTAATTAATAATTCGACACTTAAAACAATATTTACATTACATGAGCTTAAGAAAAAAATAAGCAGCGTTCTTCTGTTGAAACTTTTGCCGTTATCTAAACCAAAATACTTGTCTCGTCTGCCAAGCTTCCCTTGAAAACAAACTGGTGCAATCGCGACATCACTGGTGAAATTCAATGGAGCAGACACCTCTTATGAAAGACTCAGGCAGGACCGACGACTGGCATCGTTGTTATATCTGCATGAACTGAATATGCAAAGGCGATTAAAGCTGAAAAAAACCCACCTAGAGCATACAGGTTACTATAGTATATTCCATCAATGCGTCAACTATCATTGGCTCTCGTATTACAGAATAAGATATCAACATGTAAAAATAATTTGAATGAAAATATCGTCATATTTTCTCATTTGTAAGAAAGCCCAGAAAAATCATTCGAATTTTGAAGTTAAAAATATTGAAGTCCGAAATTCGAATGATACTTCTGAGCTTTCGTTCATTTGTTATACATGTAGTTTGTGCCTCGGTTGACAGAAAGGATTGGTGAAAGACGAGTTATTTTGTTTACAATACAACAATGCAGGGCTTTTATAACACAGACCGTCATCTGTGTTTATTTTGAACCTGGAACCCCCTCTTTCCAACTCACTTCATGGCAGGAGGAATCCTTCTACCTCTTAAAATCAATTAGTAATTTATTACGTAATCTTTTACTACTCCGGTAGTTCCTATTGCACCGACTGTGAAATTAGTTCTTGTAACTATGCAAATAGGAATTCTTAACCATCTTAATGGTAAGTTCTACTACTTTGTTTAGCGAAAACAACTACATCTAGTTAATGGTTAGTTTTCACTGATTTCATAGTTGGTGCAATAGGAACTGGGTTAGTAGTTGGTTTTACTAATGGATTTTAGGAGTGTAGATAGAAACTACGAATGGGCAGTAACTGTAAATATTCAGCTATATATGCTACATACCACATTCATGTCAGTCACACACGATTATATAACATAGAATAGCATTATTAATAAGGCATCCAATTGTTGCATGCCTGGTTTTAGGACAGAATCAATCGATACAAAGTACCTAGAAATGGAAATTCCAACCCCCCAAACCCGCTACGACATTGGACCTAGTTATAAATAAGTTCGAGTATGCGCTTATCAATTATATTTTTTTGGAGTGACTATCAAAGTCCCTCAAGAACTGAAAAAACCCATTTATAAACAGTAACCATTCACGATATATTACATCGATGTGATCATCCTACTCTTTTTACTGCTTTTAGTGGTAGCGCTGGGACCGGAACAACTATAGACCATTTTGATATACGAGTATAAACTTCGAAAATCACTTTCACTTGCCCATACAATCAATGTGATCGAAGGGAGATGGGAATTTGACTAGAAAAAAATACATTTGCCTTATCCCTTTCTGGCTTTAGGCCTACCCAGCATAACAAAAACGCGTGCTGACTTATGCTTACAGACATCTATAACTTTCACTGCAATGAACAAACAAAAATTCAAAATTGAAAACGAATCGAGTGTTAAAAGGTGTTCCCAGATCGAGTCATATGAAAGAAAGTTCCTGAAATGAACTTCTTATCCATGACTACAGTCCTGATACAGGATACTGATAACGCCTACCACACACAGGTGATCGAAAGGGGTCTTATTGTCTCAGCAACTTAACATTCCTCGCATTTTTTGGTGCAGCGTAGCAGATCGGCATTTTCACTTCGATCGCAGCTGGTAACGAAATGTTATGGAGTTGATTACATCTAGATCTCTTTTAAACCTTTTATTTCCCATAAGTCCTAAATTGCGTCTATCCTGCACACATCCATATTAAGACAAAAAAGAAAGGACCAAGAAACATACAACGATGACAAAACATGCTTAGTTGAAACCAGCAAATCCACTGTCACTTGTACCCCCTACATGTAACTCCAGTTCTTTGTCAGGATAATTGTGCCATCTGTGTACGTCGATGATGAGATTTTAATTCAACTTATAGATGGCATCAATGTCCTCTTCGACTGACGGGGTACCCTGCATCTTAATTCACCAACGTTCTAACAGATGACAGTTTCAGACAAGACTTGTATAGGTTGCACAGCAGACTGATAGACATGGATTAGATTGATGCGGGTTCTACCCTCATTATTTCAGGAGGCCTAGGGAAAAGGCTGTGTTCTTGTCACCCGACCTACGCAACCAAAATACTCCACATCCCATCGATTTCTTTTAATCCTGAAAATATTATGATTTCAGTCACATTAAGTATTGATAAGATCAATACTTGGTTATATGTATATTTACAAAACAATGCATATTTAACAGTGAAAACATCTTTACAAAATGCACCATTTGACCATCAACTGTACAGAAGGTGGTTCCACTAACGGGGGCACATCTATATTCAACACAGCACATTACCAGCTATTGCGGGCCTAGCCAATTAAGCCAATTAGTGCACCTGCTTAATTGGTCCTGGCAAGCCTAATGGAAAATGCATAGGAAATATCAATAAAGTTGGCTTTTTGGGCGGGGTGTTAAAATAATCCCAACTCCCGACTTCTGACACAATTCTATATATGTCTAGGTATTTACTGGCAAAATTTGGAGTGATTTGGATGGAAATTCGATGTGTCCATCTATAGGTTGAAAATTTTGGTAAATCTGTAATGCTTCACTCGTAGCCCGTAGTGTAAATTCCTGAGAAAGTGGGTTTTGGGGGCTTTTCTAGCTGCGCTAGCTCCGAAACTATACATTTGATACAAACTCCCGACTTCAGACGTGGTTGATATAACTCTTAGGATTATATTCCCAAGATTTCAGCTTTATTGGAGAAAAATTCATAGTGTCCATAGGGGGGTTGAAAATTGGAGGATTTTCAATTTTTTTCCCAACAAATATGCGAAAAATATAACTTTCCACCTAGAATTAATCAAAATTTCGCAAACTATCATAAAGTACTTCCTTGCAACAATCATTTGTGAAGCTTTCAAAACTTTTGGCTGATTTATTTGACCCTAAATCAGCAAAAACCAAACATTTTAGTGTTTGTATGCACCAATGCACAGGAGGCTAATTGCCAGATTAATTCACACCTTTCCAATCTCAAACAATAGGAATGATGGAGTCTCCCTCTATTCAAAACAGAGTGTGCTAGGCCCGCAATAGCTGGTAATGAACAAGTTTCCATTAAAACCACTGGTTTGGTCACAAAACATTTAGATAACCAGCAGGGAACATGTAATATCAATAATAGGATACTTTATATCCAAAAGGTGTTGGTATCATGGGATGCACTTGAACTGTATGCCATTGATTCGTTGTGACTATAGCCTCTTTCACTCGTTGTCTTTTTGTTGAGGTCAATTACTGTCTACAAAGTTTACATGGTCAACACAGGAAACATAACACAATAGATTGTCAGTGACAAGTAACAAGGTGCAAATGTACATGTCCATACGTTATTGGAAACTATGATATGGTGAAGGATACATAACACATTATTCATTCCGGTTACTATCATACACACGTCGCGCAACATGTTTTAAGAAGATTTTAAAAAATTCACTAAAACAAGAAAAAATTCCCAATAAAATGTTAACCAGACATCACCAGACTTGAGTCACCAGCACGACAGAGGAAATAGAAAATAAAATTCATCAAAACAAAAGGAGAAAAGACTTGACTGAAAACCTTATAATCACTGAAAATCTACTGCACTAGCACTGTACATCACCACTGCACCAATTGCATAGAAACCATTCTGAAGGAGAAGATTTTACGAATAACTTGAAATAAAGATGCTCAACTTCACTCACTTTGGACAAGCAATCAAAAACATTACACATTTTCTAGCATGAACATCTAAATTCACTGAGAGTATATATTAATAATAATACGTTCTCAGATTTTTTTCAATTTCGCATCAAGAGACGCCAGAATTATAATCAAACGTGCTTTCTTACAATCAGTGTTCAACAACTGCGAGTGATATTTGAATTGAGCAGCAATCCACGGAGCAAGGTACATGTAAATATAACAAATCTTACAATCAGAGTTCAACTGCGAGTGATGTTTGAATCTAGCAGCAACCCGAAATCGTCACGTAAACACGGAGAATCTTGGCAGTGAGAGTGACATTAATTTAGCAGGGAGTCACCCTGGTTAGATCGTGAGATATAAAGGAAGTACAGCTGAATGATACACCACTGGGTCCGGCACCTAATTCTGACATGTCTGTCACCTGATCACACCAGGGACAGGCAAACACAGCGGAGACCCAGCAATTAGATTCATTCTGTTACTTTTTTCAGAATCTCATTAGGTGACTGTTCTTTGAAGTGAAGTCTCATCACTCATCGACTGTGGTAATTCAGTCATCATCGACAATGGTAATTCAGTCATCTACAAGATGAGAAAAGCACACTTCCGATGAAATAATCAATTCGCACAGCTTCTCCTTTGGAAATTGCGCAAGAGAAATTAGGTTTGATTATTGTCTTCTTTGATGCAAGCGACACTGAAAGATTACCTGAGAACTGGATAAAAAAATCTTCCCAAAATATGTGCGCTTCGATATGTTCAGGTAAACTACATTGTAATCACATCTAGATGATTCCAAAAAACAGCAGCCGTTTTTGTCAGGCGGATAACGACAAACTATATCAAAAGATCGTTCAACCTTGAAAGCAAAAAAAAAACATATCTAAAAAACATACCAAATATAAATAAAGAGTTTAAATCGGTGGATGCCCAAGGTTTCAATCTATCCACGAACCCCGGTCGATTGTTTCTCAAGTACCCTGATTGGCCAAAAGGAAATGACCTACACTTTAGGTGACCCCGGACCTCTCCCCAACTGGAGCCAATATGTAATAAATTGCCATTACATAATTCTTGAATTCCACATTGGACACGTTGGTTTTACGAATACTGATGATGGTCCACCTCTTTTCTAGAACTGGTCTCGGGACTACAATCAGTTCATCATGGGCCGGATTAAACCAGTCTACTGACATTCATCAACATTACATGTAAGTGGTACATGCAGACTACAGTTGAATCTATCCAAGTATTAGTAAGCACAGGGACATTTAACGCAAATGGCAATCTCTACAGGGTGTCTCAGAAAAAGATTCCTAGAAGAGAGCAAACCACAATTTCTGCAGCTGATAACTCCTTCTTTTCAATACGACCATCACGATTTTATGAAATTTATAACTTTGTTCTATGAACCGGTTATCTCAGGGTCACCTTTTTTTCGGAGACACCCTCTACATCACATGAACGTCAAACTATGGTACAGCATTCTTCTTGTTCGTGTTTTGGAACGGGTAGTGCGGGCAGGTCGGAGGGTGACGGTTCGATATAGTAACCACTTAGGTAGACACGCAGTACAAAAAGCCAGGTCTCATCCGTCCCCGTGTCCCAGGTGAACATTTGTTCATCGTTGCCGTACTGGCCACCGGACAACATTCGCACGGCTAAGGTTTCTGCGGAAATGACGTCAACATCTGCAATGGAGTTTAAGAAATATATCACATCGCGTGATACATGAAGTCGTGAATCTGAAGAAAAACTATTAAGAATTGAGTTTTCTAAGCTGTCACGTATCGCTTCTCTAAAAGCTCTCTTGCTAAGCTCACCCTTCGGCGCTAGGCAGAAAATTGACCCGTTGGCTTTTACAGCGAACAGGTCAAATAATGAGGTAAGAAAAGGCAACAAGTTAGACCTTTTAGTCATTCCCTTCAGGTTGCTGCCAACAGTTTTTAGTTTCCTTTAAATCTGTTGTGCGTTCTCTAAACATGGCATTGACTAACAGTACTTTAGGACGTTTGTGAGGAATGCGCTTGTTGCAACCCACTGACTCTCCTGCAGAGAAAGCAGGTTTTTCTTACCTGTTAAACTTAACCATGTTTGGATCCTGTGCATACATTCCTGTTGAGTTTCAAACTTCGGTGGCGAAAAGGGTCCCGATTTCGTAATTTGGGCCGGAAAGAAAGTCTTATACGTGATAACCGGGTGTGGGCGATTAATAACTACTTCTAACGCTGAAGGCTTCGTGTAACAGACACGAAGTATTCGCAAATACTTGGTCCCTTTTCCCCAACCATTTCCAGCGTTAAATGAATAGAAAGATCTCTGGGTATCAAGTGGCTCTGAAAATAAACGAACATAGGATGTAAGAGCAATGATCTCCTTGGAATCTGACCCCCGTCACGAGACCAACGGTTAAATAGAGTGAGCAAAATGGCCAAATAAGCCGGATAAGGAACTTTCGGGAGGCGTTGGGTGACAAAGTTGCTGGTATAGGACCAAGTTCTGGTTTTAATTGATTACTCGGTTGGTTTAGCGGAAGTTTATGTACCTAAGTGCTGGCTAAGCTACTTTGTATTTCCTGAAATGGTTGCTAAATGTCTCTTTATCTGCAAACCTCAGTGGAAATGGAAATGGTCCTATTGTCATGCTCATTATTTGTGCTATGCATGTGGGAGGATTAGCTATAGAAGTTGAAAAGGATGGTCTGCTCTAAGTGAAAAGTCCTGGGTGACGATCTGATAATGCCGGTGGTGACAGCAGTGGCATTAGTATTCTTTGTAGAAACTCAGGCAAGACTTCATGTGAACCACCCACTAAATTCTTAAATTAGTAGCAGGGATAGGCAAAACACCAAGCTCTTAGTACTTGAAAAGGTACATTTACGCTTGTTGTGCCTTTCTTGATAATGTCAGTTAGCTTTGCCTCTAAAAATCATAGCCAGCATGACATTCACTTGTAGCTTAAACTAAATTGGTTATGAAGGGTAATTTTGAATTGGGTAAAAGCACAAATTGTCGAATGAGAATCTTGGATTTAGATGCTGAGAAAAAGAGCCAGTGGGGCTACTTAGAACTGGGTAAGGCATCGATATGACCATCTTTGAATAACATGGGGATATGCCCTTCAAAGGGTAATTCTGAATCGACCCATACAATCAGCCAAAAGCATGGAAAGTTGAATTGGAGCCTAACAGCACAAAGGAACTCTTCACGCCATCGATTTCCCTATGTAATTTTCTAATAACTCTGTTACGGCTGCTCCCGTGGATCACTTGGATGGCGACGGTAAATATTTGCGCGAGGTAATTGACTTTGGCTGACAAGAGCCCTGGGCTGCTCGGTACACGATGCCAATCTTCGCCGCGAAATGTGGAAGACCATCCTGTCCTTACCGACCCGGTACCTCCGTAATCATGATACTGTAGAGACACGGCTAATCGTCGTGGTCAGCATCAGGAAACTTCACCACAATCAGACACACATCAATGAATCTAATCTAACTGAAATTCTACCCACCGCCACTTTTAGCCTTATAATTCATTGATTGAATATTGGTGAGTCGTATCGAATGTTGCTGTCGAAGCCACAGGCTAGCTCTATTTAACACTGATTGGAATGTTTCATAGCCCGACTCAAGGTATTGTGGCACAAAATCTGCACAACCTGAAATGCAGTAAAACAACAGGGAAATAGATCACAGTAAATAAACTAATAATTTCAGGACGAAGTTCGAGAACGCAAATTTACTCCTCCCCAATAAGTGCAAATCCTAGTGACATGCTTTGAACAGGACTACTTAATACACCCAACCTTAGAGCGAAAAGCAACCCTAGAGCGAAAAGCCGCAACACTCGTAGAGAACATCTTAGGGTATTAAGCCATGACGAATATATACAACCTAGTGAAATGAAGCCTGAAAGGGTTTTCCAAAAGCTCGGAAGTCACATTTTTATTGAAATATGCACATGACAATAGGGCCCAGAACGTCATCCGGAAAATTTTGAAAGTGACGTTCCTCTGCATTCACGCTGCAACCCATACTTTTCTTCGCCCAACATACACCTACCTATTTCCTCATACGTTGGAGCACCACTCACGTAGAATATCCTGATACACACCAGGAAATATTCCACGCACTTGTTCCCCTCGGCAGAATAGCTCTTGTCGGGGTCTAAACCGTTACTAAACTCTTTGTATTTCATCTCTTGTGTTTCTACTGTCACTATTTTACCTGAAACGAGAAATAACACGAATAGAAGGGTGAGTAGAATATTTCTACAATCAAAACTCTGGCAACTAAAACTTAATTAATGTGTTCATGGCTTTATCATCATTTCCTTGGTTTCTACCCCTATTGCGTCCATCGGCAGCATCACATTGATATGGAAAGGTATTCGGGAATAGGGACCCGTGCTGACAAGATAATCGTGTACGTCGCCTTCACGCTCTAATTCTGCCCTGATACACCACAAACATTTTTAGTGGCCGAAGTTCCAAATTATTTATTACTTCCTAAGAAAGTACTAATTTCTTCAGTTGCTAATCCATGCAAGGACCTTTACAGACCCTAATTAACAGAAGACCAAGCAATCTTAATTATTAATTATGTATGATGAACCCCTAATGAGTGTGCGAGGCGAATGATTCTTTGAGATGAAGGGGTTGTCAAAGCACTAATCAGGCCCAGCGGGCAAGTTGTTGCTGCACTAGAACCGAGACAAATGTAAAAAGACTACCCTTTAGTGCCAATATGCGAAATGATTCAGTGAGGTTGCAGTTGACATGAAATACAAAACTATTCTTCGCGAGACTGCAGGTGTTACGATATCATTAAGGCAGCGATATTTATCAATCCCTATAAGAAGGAGTTGAAATAAAAATAACATACGTTAAGGACTTCACGCGATCAATTAGAACTCAGCTGCGTGTCTATCTTCAGATATCCTGACTGGTTGTGTGGTTTGACAAATGACAGGAATAGTAATAATCAAATGTATCGAGTGGGCAATAAAAAATCGCACAAAATTTTATGTTATACATGTATGTCAAAATAGTCTTTGCAAAAGATTTTAAAGAAATTGATTGGCTGCAATAACAATGACGTCATCAAATAATAGCAGAATTACTGTCGCTTTGCTGAGCTAACTATAAATGACTATAAATTTGTTTCCAACGCATATACATGTAATAGCTGGACAAAAATCAAATGTTAGGTGATACATGTATGCCTGATCTTCGCACAATATTCCAATTTCTAACTTTCAAAATGTTTCGGAAAAGAGCAATTGGGTCGGTTAATGACGTGTACAAACGTTGGCTGGCGAAACGTCAACACCTCCCCAATATCAAATTGGACGGGCAATATATTAGCCATGTCAGCTCCTTTCGGTACAGTACCCATCGCAATATTGTGATTTAGTCCACACCATTCATCTGTCAGGGTTTGGTGGACAACTGATCAGGCAATGTCAACCTCTATCGCGCGTTCTTCTTCACTCTGTCAGAACCCCTGTGATGAAAGTGACGTATACCATAGCACGCCGAGACCACCACTGCCAGAAGTAGCAACAGGGTGTTTCGGCTGTCAGTAGGAAGTATCTTATAAGTATAACAGTCACGAAAGTGGCTAATTTGGTTCAGAAATTGCCTTTCACAGTGGAGGAGGACTCACTCTATTCCCTGATTAAATGGTACCGGCATGGTACATGTATGGACTGGTCGCATTCTCATCTGAACGAATTTCGCGCTGTATACAGACCGACCGACAAATGGGCGTGGACATTCAATCGACTGCCATGACTGAAACCATGATTACCAACCACTGATATTTTGCATCCATTGACCAGATTTCTCTCAACGATCTCTTAGTCATGTCAGTGCTTTCAAAATAATTACGAGCTGACCAATTGGGAAGCTTTTAAGTGTCCTATTACGGCAACATTGACCGCCTTTGTTCCGCATCATCCACGACTCCAGTTCAAAAACTCTTTGCCCCAAAGTGGTGAATTCATTTAACAAGTTGAGCCCGTTGGATTTCTTTTCGGTACTTCACATTCTGTCAGCTCCATTAGTTACAAGGTTGAAATGAATGAAGAGGTAATTGATGCCACCGACAGATAATGGCAACAACTTCATCAATGAACCTGGCATGCTGGAGGGGAACCCGAGAGAGTCTCTTGAATATCAATGTTAGCAAAAGGCAAGCCTGAATTTGCTAACTGCAAATCCTGGAGCGACTAGTCACTTTTAATGAGTGTTTGAGAAGACTATTTACAGTAAGGAGGTTACAATTACAATCCTGGGACAATTATAGCCTCTGCGTGCATTATTGTGTACTGCCAGCTGAACCGAGGCTATGCATATAATTGCACCACTTTACCTTACTTTTTACTTTTTCCATTAGCTTGCCTGCGCTTGTTTTTCCATCATCAGCAACCCTACAGGCATCTGCCACAGAAACCAATAAGAGGCTCAGCTAATTGGTCTCCACTAACAGAAAACACCACCAGAGAATTAAGTTCCATACATTTTCTTTGTCATTGAGAACAAAAATGCAACCAATTTGAAAACGCCCGGTACAATGCATCCATGCAATCGTCTGTGTATATATTTTCTTCTGTTTTTGTACGCAGTTAAAAGCCACCTATCATATACCGACTGATGACATAATGGATACTCTTCTGTATCAAATTCAAAATGCAATGAAAAGGAAATGTTCTATAGTCACGCCACAAAATTTGTTGATTTTAATTCCACGTGCATGTAACAAGACATTCATTATTTATCATCAACTGTACCGTATTGGAATTCAAGAGTATTTTACATTCCCTAAATAATGTGATAGTTTAAAAAAACGACTTACCATGCAACGGATTTTTTCTCAAAATATCATTTACACGTTCTATCGTCTGTCGAAATGATTCAAATATAGGTTTCTCGAGGACGTCATCATCGGTCATGTAAGGCATAGCATTGAAGTAGCGGATCCGGTGTGTTTCTGGAGGGCCAAAGTGCGGACCGACCCATAATCTGCAAAGATAGAGCAACGGAACATGAAATCTCAAGATTTAAGAGGGGTGAAAGTTTGACAGTTTATAGTACAATTTTTCTGTACCAGCGGATCGAACCGTCTAGACACACAGCAGAAATATAATGTCGGCCTAATGAGCCATGATCATCGCACCTTTTCGTATCAAATATTTCTCTGATTCTAGGAAAAAACAGAGATTATCACATTTTTATAAACCTGCCGCGCACGAACAAAAAAATAGGTGGCAATTTCCTGTTGTCCGACATCAAGTTCAGATAATGGTCGGAGAAAAATCAGCGTAATCAACCTTCAGTTGCTCCGACGACAGCGATTTACCCTTAAAATAAGCGTTCATGCGAAACTCGGACATAAAAATCCCATTTTGGATGATCAGAAGATGAAATCTGAGGATGCAATTTCCCCGACAAATTCCAGACTGCGCAATCAAAAAAGGATTAGTAATATAGTTAATGAGAATTACTAATCAATACGTTTATGTTCTATCAGGTCTAATGAGATGGAAGTGGCCTGGTTAATTAACCATACACAGAAATGAAAAGACCAGTGCCAGATATTTATATTCAAAGAGGCCAAAGGGATGGATGTTTTTGCGCAAATTACTTCCATTTGCTTAGGAAATGGGCTAATATCTACATGAAAACCGCGAATTTGCAGTGACACTATAATATATCGAGACGGCTCTGTCAAATTACAACCATTACCGCGTCACAGCAGTCCTTCAAATCCAACAAACAAAGCATATTGATTTCATCCCCGCTTATCATGGAATCATGCACCATCATCCTGTCGGCGGTCCATCACATATGACTCTAAAGGAACCACACCCACAGGAAGTAATTTTACCATAATTACACCTTCCAAAGGCATTATCAGAGCAAAACTCATACCCCACTCTCAAAGCAAATTGCGGAAACCAGAAAGAAATGTCGCCCGATCGTCAGAGATTGCCTATTAATCATGGCGTTCGGGCTAACAAATGGGGAACAAAACCATCGAATCGAAACAAGATCGTCAGAAACGAAACGATGTATGACCCGCGAAATGCATCCCTCGAAATGAAATCGATTCGTCGAAATACATATACATGTAGCAAGAAAGAGACTCGGACTAGTATGGATTGCACTAGTGCGTTGTGTATAGAACCCTCGGAACCTACATGTGACATCATTCAGAAAACACAGGTTTCATTTCGACGATATCATTTCTTTCCAGATCAGTTCGTTTCATTTCATTCTGGTAACACCACATAACCATAATCATGGCAAAGTTGAGGAAATCGAATTCCGTGAGATGTCAACCGGTACGGCTGTACATTATTAGCCACATTCATTTGTCTAAATAAGTGGCACAAGTAACGCAATACAAGGTAACACAAAGCTTTAATTTACATACTTTTCCATCAATTCTGACAGTGTAGAGAGCCGGTCTCAATATGGATCAGGCTAGAAGCAATCAATACCAATCCCTAAGTCAATACATTACCATTACCTCAAACAAAGGATTATCCATCCCTGGCTGGGCGATTGGAGTTCGTGTAATAACCAGTTTTCCGCGTTCTTTTATCTTGTAACTGAAGTCTATAACGAAATTACTGTCATTTCCACCTGTTGGCTTAGCCCGCAAGTCATTATTGATTTACCATGAAATTACTCGGGTTCAGTCACGTTGGTGATTCAAATTTGATACCAGTTTGGGCCATATAATGGACACACCCGAATTGTTTTGTGTCTGGAGAAATTTGGGGGTGAAAGGGGTGCCTTCGACCCCTTCAAAACTCATATATTGGAGTAACCTTTAACTAAAGCGATTACAACAATCTATTAAGCCCTAGAACAAAAACTCAGATCGACGGACTATAGAGCAGCCTTTAAGGAGGCCCTTAAATCAATCCCTTTGACCAGCAGACACAAAGTATGCTCCTCCGGTCCATCGGCCCAAGGCTGATGCCGTCAGTTCCCCGGAAGAGCGCCTCGCACTCGGCGGGTTTCATCCAATATACCCAGCCTCGGCTCACTCTTGGTCAAAGCAAGGTTGACAAAGGACTACAAACCAAACACATTGACTTTGACCAGCAACTACAAAGTGTTCAGTTCTTCCTGCACGCATAGATATTCACCCATTAAGCTTTCCCAAGCAGACGGTTATAATTCTTATCTGATGTAGTCAGGGGTTTCAAAGTTTCCATATTAACTTTGATGACTTGGAGTATGATATCAAGCATTTGGCTCATTCACGACCAGTGATCCAAACTGCTCTACCGATGAAGGGCCGGAAGCCACACTCAGCTGCTTCGATCAGAAACTACAAAGTTTTGTAGTGAACCACCTTGGATCGGCAATACTTTGTAGTCAGGGGAAGTAAAGCAACTGTAAACTTGGTCTGCTGGATCATTCATCTGACACAGTGTGAATGGCTTGAACCTATCGAATAGTTAGGGATTCTCTTAATTCGTTTATTCTGTCTCTCTGGTTTATCAATATTACCGCCGTTAAGGTTGTTTAATCGTGGACATCCAAAGCATTAGAACACGTCAAAAGCTGCTTGTTGTCCACGGGTAACAACAAAACGACATCGCTTTATTCTTTGAAGCTCCGTCGATGGTATTATAGCACATGAAATGCAATCTTGCTCGGTTAAGTTGTCACGAAAACTTAGACAGTATTAGTACAAAATACTTAAACAATATTAGGAGAGAGTATTTTGCCTCCCACATTCGTCGTTTTCTGTTCATGCCTAATGCTTCTTTCTCTTGAAAACTTCTCCCGTTTTCCTTGTCAACCTGCTTACCCGTAGGGGGCAACACCGACTGTCGGATGGATGCATGTTTGGATCAAGGAGCAGCCTTACCAAGGAGACGAAATAATCATCGCTAAAAATGTTTGCGTGACAGAGGATAACGTAATGTTCTAGTGCCAGATACACGATGAACGAAATGTATGTATTTGGAACCAGATGGCTTATATAGCTGTTGACAACGCCGTCTTAGCATCACTAAAGAGTGATTAAAAGTCATGTCATGATGGCTAAGCTGAAGCCTTCTCTTAAGAACAGGTGATTACAGCTAAAGGACAGATCCGGATGCCATCAGATAGTTTCCAGTTGAAAGTCACTCAAAGCTTAAGTTGGCTATAAAGTCGCTCCTCTGAAAGCTTTTATCCAAGCAAAAATAGCTGATGAGCTGGTAACGGAAACGTTCTCAATACTCACTCACCAATCCTACTGATAATTGCTAGGCTGTAGCCTGATTAGGACTGTCTTGTAGAGGTTTTGCTTTTAATTGTGACCTTTGCTAGGGAAGACGTGTTATTCGCGAAGTTGATCATGTTGCCCGAAGTATGGAATGGAAACGCGTTTAAAACGTCATGGTTACGAAGTGTCAATTGTTGGCCTGTTGTGATGGAATATACTTAAATACCTGCCTTTTTTGCTCTCCATAGGGGAGCCAATACAATACTGCAGTGTCCGATGTCCGTCGTCGTCGTCGTCCATCGTCGTCCGTATCCTGTTTCAAAAACAGTGGCACGTTTCTTAACTGCTAGAGGTATCAACTTGAAACTTTGTACACATGACCCCCTAGGTCAGGTTACCTCTGACACTGAAGTCCAATCTGATTCTCAACTTTGCCACCAGGGGGCCAAAAGTGAAAACCTAGAAAATGTGATATCAGGCTTATCCACTGCAAATGACATGCATTAACATTACCCGAGGTGAGCACATGGTCCCTGGACAATTTCTTTATATATAAATATAAGTCACCTGGAGACCACGAACTGGAAATGCAGCTCCAGCCTAGTTCCCTTAGAAGACAACCAACACCCAAACATGCTGCATGGTGCATCTCCCTAAATGCGATGTGACGTGCAAGCCTCGCAATAAAGAAAATGCCAAACTAGCAGTATGACTAACGTGACGGATGGATCCGGCCTGGGCATGGAGACCTTTTCCAAGATGTACGAGTCAACTTATCTTATCACATGGGACTGAATTGCTCTAGAGGTCCCAAAGGAAGGCGCCGTTTGTGTTAATGTATGGACGAAGTTAGAGAGGACGCTGTCCAGAACGGGGCATTTGTATGACTGATATCCCGCCCAAGTGGCAGATTTAACAGCCGCTACGTGAATATTATCTCCATGATTTGTAAGCCTGTCAGATACTGAATTGGCTGAGCTGATACTAACACTGGTTGTGCCAAAACAAAGACTGCGGTAGAGCTGAATTCATGGCACTTATACTGGTTGTGCCAAACGACGCACTGTGGGAGAGCCAAATTGATGACAAAGGTTGGGTTTCGTGTTCAGGCCTTTGCTAAGTAATTAATCACGTACGAATTTGTTTGAAGGTTATTGCCAAACGTTGTAGCTGGCAACAGAAACGTCTGGGAGACAGAATACATCAGCAGCTATTCAAGGTTTACTCCGCCATTTAGCATGCATCACAGTGCGAAACAATTTCCTTGTTAGAGAAAGGAGATGTGTAAAAATTCACAGAACAGACAATTTTTCCCTCGATTCGTAGAAATCGTTTTCAAATGGCTTCCGCCAACAGTCCAGTTCCCACTTGTGACGCTACCTCTGATAGTATGAAGAAAGATACACTGCGCGTGCAGCCTTGCGAATTATGTGAAATGCAGACTTGGTAAACGTATAAGGCTACGGCTACGTAATTAGTCATTGGTTTAGATTGTGGCAGAAAGAAGCATCTTTTTATTTCCATGTTTTCAGTCGCTTTGGGTCTATGTCACAAGTTTGATAATAGCACACCACACGATTAATCTTTTTAGCACATAAATTCGGACAACAAAACTGAAATTGGCGTCGGGGATTAAGTAATGTCATGTTTCCTTTGTATGAGCTATTGTCAATGCGGACAAACATTCTGAAAGTGATCAAGCTGCTATTGTCAGGGTCAGACAAACATTTTGAAACAAACATGGCTGACGTCATTTATGCGGATTGCTATTTTAGCGCCACGAAAAGATGTCTTTCATTGCTATGGAATACGAAATGTACACCACTGTTCGTATGTAAAAAAATGTGGTCGCTGAGTCAATCCACGTCACACTATTGTAATTACTGTAATGTAGAATGTACATGTAGATCGTACATGTAGATTGTACATGTAGATTGTACATGACTTTTGTAATTTAGTTCGTTCCTCAGAAAGCTGCTCTTGATGGATTGGGAACAAACTCCTTGGTATAGTTCCCCTTGAAAATCGATTAGCTTTGTAACTTAGGATGAATGAATTATGTTTGTTGTTGTCAGTGATTTCTCCTGAGACCAGTTCTGTCTAGCCGGTGGAAAGCTGAAGGTTTAATCTCAGATTGAACTTTCTGAACTTTCTTGGCCAGTGGTTTATCCTTTGTGAGTCGATTTCATATCCCAAAGTGAATATACAGTTATCAATAGTCTGCAAGGCATTATCGAGGTTAACGGCGAATAGTTAGGTATTTTAAAATGTAATTCATCAAAAGAAATAAATGGCCAAAGGGCAGAAAATGGCCAAAGAAACTGTACAACTGATCATGTAAATCTGCATGCTGACTTAAGCCTACTTCTCTTCTACGAAGCTATTAGAAACTGCGGTAAAGGAGGAACCTTTGCGAAACGCGTATTGTTCATCAGCTCGATGCTGTCCATCTCATGCATTGTAAAGACTTCCACTATTTGCAGAATCTGATCAGATTTGTCGAAATTGCCTGTCAGCTTAAGAAAAGGAACCATCAACCTCATCACGCCGAATCGATCTCGCCATCATTGTTCAGCGTAAAGTCCCACTCCCTTTCGTGGCGTGCATGCTGATGTGTAAAGCACGCCACTCAGTATGCATGGCCTCCACACACATCCATCTGCAACGCCGAGATTACTGCCATACCGGAGTTCCGGTATTCTGGTCATGTCTCCCTCCAAACGCTGAGGCCAATATGGTTGTTAAGTTGTAGGCGGCTACTCAAGATGGCAGTATATTGAATCCGTGTATGGTTTAAAATGTAGGTTGAGATTCGCAACTTTGGTTCATTTAAGAGTCAACCTGCATTGTTGGAGAAACCGTATCCTTTAGTGATGTTAAATGCTGATAAAAGCAGGACAGACCAAATGAAAATTTTATTACAAAAGCTACGCCCATCCAGGTATACGATAAGCTGTCCGCTATGCCCGGACAGCTATGTCCGTAGCCAATACCATCGAAAGGAAGCTGTAATTTACGTGCTGTGAGCCATAAATATGAAACGATCAGCAACAAAGATGGATTGTCTCAATAGTGTGGAGTGGTGTATCAAGAACAAAAGCTATATCCTGGTCTTAGTTGACTTGGACTTGAGATTCTGAGAGACGACAACCATTCAACAACCTTGTGAATAATGCCAACAGATACACGTGGGTGCCACGAAACTGAAGCAGACCCAATCAGTGAAATAAATCGAGTTCTTGTCTGTTCTATCAAGAGAAATTTATCTCAAGAAAGTTGGTCTCTTTGTCTGATGAACCCGGGCTGGATCAGCCTAATGACCAAGGAATGTGGCCCGTGATCGTGCCTCGCAAGCTCTATTGCTTCTGACCAGCAAAATATACACCCAGACAGTAGAAGCAAATATTCAGAATGATAGACGGTTGTGATAACTAGCCAAAGAAGCTCTAACGCAATAGACCGGGACTGAGCCCTGTGCTATGATGGATGCGCCGGGTGAGATTACACAGGCGTTCACAATGGACTAGGAAAAGAAGCCGCAATTGTGAAGAGAGGATATTTGTCTAGAGGGATGATTGAGAATTGGATGGAAATAGGATACTGTACTTCGGTATATAGATGTTACTCAGAGAAGATATAATGCTGCTAATAAGAAGCTGAGACTCCAAGGGGTTTGGTGTGTCTGAATATTGAACCAGCTTCTGGAAGTACGTTTTGGCGATGACTTTCAGCATCTTTAGGCATACCTGTAAGTGCTGAATATCTTTTGCCAACAAAGATAAAGTTATTTTGCCCTTATTTTACCACATTCATCTCAGTCGAATTTTCAAGAAAACCATTCCCATGCGTATTTATAGCCATTGATGTCGTTGCTTCCTAATTAACAGCAAGGATAGTGAACCTGGCATGTTATAAATACACCTAATTAATTGTAATGATGTCAATAAGTTCACGCATGATGAACACTGTGTCGTATTCCATTAAGACATGGGAGGTTGATATCGACCATATCATTTATAACGACGAGGTTTTTGCCATGGAGTTCTCTCCTGTACAGGTACATTGTCAGGCATTTAAAGGCGTTCGCTGCGCTTGTGTTTATCGTAAGGCACTTCAAATTACTCACTAAAACATATCATGTCCAGGCCAAAGTTGAACCAAATATATAAAGTTGCAAAGCAGCCTATTCGTTATATGACTGGAGGAGACAGTTCTTCCAGGCACAATAACCAGTCCATAATACATCACACCCCGGGGAGACTCCCAGACAATGTTGCCCAAAGCATCCTCCGCCGCCCACCCATCCGATGAAACCATTCGCATTAATTAGATTAGTGACATCTCCAGTTAGATCTCGATCAGTGTATGAAGCACATTGTAGTGTTGATGGTATGGAATGGACTAGATAATTCAGAAATCAATACCCACCCCATACAGTCACGTACACAACTTAAGACGGAAGTGGCCTTCTTGTGATAATGTTTTACTTTTGCGGACCATCGGCAGGCACGTATGTTGTGTAGGTCATGCTGGAGTCTCAACGTCTCAACGTGCATTGGGCCAGGCATTTATTCAGAGAACATATATTTCATATGGTAGGGTAATAATACCTCATACATTATAACACAGAGAAATATCACCATCACATGCAGCACTGTTTGACAGCTAATTGTGTAGCCGCCTAACTTTAAATGAACCACAACATCTTGAGCATGGTGAGTTCAGATGAGATTCGAACATATTGGTATAAACCATCACGACCGTATGTACTTTGACTCCGCATCACATTCAATACTGCTTTAATTAAGTAATTTTATGAAAATATTCTTAGTTTTTCAAAAATTTAATGGCCACAGTATTCCAAGACATCAAGATTATATCACTTTTCCGAGACCGTGATATTCACTTGGAATCCAAAAGCGTTGGTCAATACATTCTTAGTTGGTACAGCACATGGACTCTTTGCGTGGAACGCTATGCTGCATGCGAGCATAGGAAGTAAGATTGATGCTAAATCGGTTTAGATCACTGAAAATCGATAACGCCTACCGGCTACTGATATCGATTCTTGATCACCATGCTAAACAGCTGTGGGAATCGTAGCTAGCTGCATACTGCGTCTCACTCTAAACGGCATTCGTATTGGAAAAGATATCTGGTGATTTAATCGAAAACTAGAAAATTAGATTTGATGAATTATCAATCATTCCTACTAGAGAAATACGTATCAACCATGTACATGTACTCAGAATATGCTATATAAAGCCAGACCTGTCTATCGTTTATATTATAGCAAGAATTAATAAATACTAGTCTTTATAAATTCTTGCACATAGGAATATCACAACCTCCAGAATTATTGGCTGACACAAAAAAGATTTATATTCTGATTTTGAATAATTAACAAAATATACATTTAATTTCTTCCAAATTTCTGCCGCGTGTAACTAAAATCAATGCTTTTGGTTACCATTGATTTGGTCTCCCTACATCTGGCTGCTAACCATTATTTACTTAGACAACCAAGACAAACATCAGGAACGACTCGACCAGTCTCCACAAAGCTACATGATCAATCAAATCAAAATGACAATCACGAGTTCTCTCCTAGCAAACCTGGGCAACTTTGGTGTATTCCGACCAAAGGGAAACAGCTAACCAGATTATTTTGTTAATCCTGCTGCGGCTTCGGGAGCATTCCCAGTGACTTCAAGCAGCAGTGGAGTTCCAACTCAAAGCATGGTGCAATTCCCTAAAGGAGACAATAACAAGCGAATGATTAAACCAACTGAAGACATGGAAATCTGGCTAATTGCATCACTCGGATGCCTTTAATACACTTGAGTTAATTATTTATTTCACGGTGGTAAATAATGAGTCTGGAGGCTTCTTGGCATTTATGGGGACATGACTTTCTGTCTTATTCTGTGACAGGAATGTTGATCTTTACATGTGATAATACTTGGGAGTTTTATAGAGTATTTTTAGCGGCAGATTTGGTAAAACTCCTACGGCATGTCTGGCATATCTTTCTGAATTACCGGTATTTAGAGATATCAAGAAGAATGAAGCTAACATTTATGGCCCCGGTTACAATTATAGCCCCTGCTTGTGTAGAAAACAGTTGTCAATCACATGTAACGCATTCAGAGGCCATAATTATACCACGGTTATAATCGTACAACCTTTCCTTACAATATATAGAAACATAAAAATAACTTTGATGAAACGCTGCTACATGGAAAAAATAAGAAAGTTAAGGCCGGGGGTTAACAGCAGGGGAAAGTCCTCAACCTGCATGATTGTATTTAGCTTAAAAGTTTCAGAATATGACCAATTTCCAATAAGCAAGTAGAGAAGTGGCGTGAAATCACTGGTCACGACAACTGGAATTGCTTTGAACCTGATTGGACATGCCGCTGCAATCGCAGGTCGTTGGCATCCGTAATCTTATAATAAACCGCTTGCTGAGACGGAGCCTTTGATCCATACATCGCCTCAAGCTATCTGACATGAACAGATAAAAAATATTGACATATGAAAAATATTGACATTTGTACGGTAATTTCTCCACAACTGGATAGAATGGAGGTTTTATAACCTTAAGGCTATTTGACATCAATCAGATTTAACATATACTACGTTTGAGGGGAAGCCATGTTGATACAAACTACGTCACAGGGGCGCTTCGGTCACCTGTTGATGTTGTCGCGTAGAAATAAAACACCCTTTATTTCGAGAACTGGCGAGGTTGATGACTTACCAAGCCGCATATCATCGTGAGCGAGTTTGATGTTGAATGTTTCTTGATGAGAGGGAATATGACAAAAGATATAATTTCATATTTCGATCTGTCGATACCTCATCACGTTTAATAAGATTTTAAAGACCTCTACGACATGATTTCGAAGACATCGCGTGCTTCTAGCTTCCAGTCACTCCAACCTTCCAAGACCAGTACATCCCTTATTTGCTCATGTGTCTGTTTATAAACACACGAACGATGATCGAAACTTCCGTGCCAAAATGCATCATCGGTGGAACGAAATGGCCTTCCAGTCTAATCAATTCTATGTGTTGGAGTAATTGATAAAATAAAACTGACCTTTACCATTAAATTTTATAACAAGTGGGTGAATCTGAAGTTTTATACTTGTTTGGTCATCGGGGTGTCTGGGCTTGCAAAAAGGCAGACAAGCAACCTTCAGAATTAAAACAGTATACTAATGATGATTACTTTAGGCATTATAACGACAATATGATGTATGTTCGGGGATTATGGAATTTGATTACATCGTCAGCGCAGAGGCTAATGAAGCCTATCAGAGCACAGTGAATCCCTTGGAGCAACTCGGCGCAAGATAGATGAGACACATGTTAACTTTATACTTGATTATAAAAAGTAATATGGCATGGATTAGAAATCCCATTTTTTTCGAAGATTGATGATGATATGGTTTAAGAGTGTGCCATGAGGGAATTTATCATCATAGCCTCGATCACATGGATACTTTATGATTTGATTTTATGAACATATCATAACTTCATTCATCGGAGCAAGTTGACCCACATTACCTTCGTCATGATTTTCATTCAGACCTCTGCTTGATCTGACACCTCGTAAGATGCTGAGGTGTTCCCAGCTCAAATTGATCAAAGGCATTTGATCTCGTCAAAGACTCAAGCGCCTTTCTTAGCCGTGTTGGCAACAGCTCAGCTTGTTGCGTCTGTCACGTACAAATATACCCTTGGAACCGAGGTGGGTATAATATCTTCATTCAGTAAGCTACATTATATTGTGTTTTTCAAAATTTGCTTTCGAAGACAGTTAAGATTCAAGGAATATTCTGCAGGCTGACAATAAAAGGGTTTTGTATGATAAATGTTGATAGAAAGAATACTTTGATCACTAATAATCGAACATGACAATCTTGTGATGACTGATAGCAGGAGGCGTATTCCAGCAGAAGCAAAAAAACAACTAAAATCCAGCTCACCAAAAGTATTGAAGGAACACTCCTTGTTTCCGACAGCTAAATCTGCTTTTTTCATTGTGAATTCTAGCTGCATGATTTTGCAGTTAATCTGACAGGCCACCTTTCTTTCACAGATCTCAGACCTTTTTCCGGCCAGATGGACAAAGCTACTTCGTGAGTATCTTTTTCTCTTCGTGTTTTCTTGTGAAGCAGCAACTACACTGATTATTGGGTGTATTTTTGTAGTGCGGCCCGGAAGAGTAGGCTTTTTTTTACAGAACCTGATGAGCCATGGGAAAGGCAGATGTTGTAGGCAGATGTGGTGGTCGCTGTCTTTAACTCATAGGTTTTCATCAATCAAAACGCGTTACGCTGACAATGGGGAGGTTTTGCGATCCTAACGAAAAGAATAATATGGGTATGAAGGAATGATGTCATCAATTTCTAGTGCGGGCAAATTTCGTTAGTTACCCTTACTAAGATCTACGATCGACAGAGTACGAGGTATCCAAATGTATTTTAACGACGACGGTCCTGATTCCTAGCACTACAGATACAAAGACTGGAAGCCGCGTCGAGCAAGGCCCCCACAGACATTCGTACTTCGTCTTTCGTGAGAGATGCCCGTCGGAAAAATGCCAGGTGAATTGAGGACGATGCCAAATCCACATTAGCAAAACTTTTCCGTTGATCACAGCAGTCATCAATTTCCCCACATCCACATTTTGGCTTCCTCAAGTTATTTCCATCATCATCGACATTTTCTACAGCACTCTAGCCGACCCATAATCTGTATTGAGTCGCATGACATGTTAGTTACCGATGGAATAATTTCACATCGAACATGATGATAAATCGCACTTTCCGTTATTTGTGCTTCCTTATGAAAAAATTAACCATTATGATTAGGAAGTAATGACGTTCTTGAATAGTAAGGAAGGCTGATTGCCCACTCAATACAGAATCCCCAGGGGCAAAACGTTTTATTCGATTTTGAGCGCAAAATTACAAGGAGCACATGAGCCAATTTCACAAAAGTATTACAATTTTGTTCAACTTGCATCATCTCGTCTCACTATTATGCCCCATCTCGACTGGGAATTGCAATAATAAATTGTAATAACCATTGATATGGGACACGCAGCTGCAATGACCTTTGACATTTTAATCTCAGCTTTATAATACCGCACTAAAAGATAATTCTATTGGCATGTAACATACGATAATGATGGCAAGTTATCTTTTCAAATTATAGAATCATCAATTTGCCTCATTCATAGCGAGTGTGGGCGAAGTAATTTTTCTGATACCAAGTCCCTGACATCCGCTGACTTTCTACTCGATGAATACTAGTACAACTTCGCATACCTCAATATTTTGCTCAAGTCATATAGCGTGACAGTTTTTCTCTCCATATTTTTGTTGTTTTTTTGTTTTTGAAGAACAGACCGTCATATGATTTTAAAATGGTGATGGTCATCATAACGAACTTCAATGTATCGAACACGGATATGAGCTTTGGTAACATATTCATTGATTCTAAAAACTCCTAACAAGAGTTTCAAATTAGGGAGTTGTTTGTGACACCCTATATATTGCAAATCTTGATAAGTGACACGAAACCTTCTGTCGTGTATAATGTTTTAAACTAATTGCACGATATGAATAGGGGTCATATTCTTATCCTCATCAATTTTAAGAGTAACACCATCCCAGCACCATAAGACACAATAGACGCCCTTACATTGTAGCCGTCACCTTAGCGCTGTCTCAGGGCATAAAGCTTTTCCTTTAGCTACATTTATCATGTATATACAGGAAGCTATCAGTAATTGATACGTAAGGCTAAAACATGATCATTATCATCAATAATCCGCAACTTCAAACAATGCCAATACAGCAAACATGTTACCTGAGTAACGGATCAATGGTAAACAATAAACATAGATTATGCTTCGTTGGTGTTGAAATCGTTAAAGTCATTGGAGCTAAGACTTGTACTGCGTGTTTCAAAAACGTTTACACACTTTTACAATTTCTGATATCTTATTTCTTGCAATATGATAGTACAACAGCCGTCTGCGTAGACGCAGTATCCGCGTAGAGCACATAACAACGCTACCTAACGATTGTGCAACTACACTTCCGCCGTCAGACTCTCAACCAAATGCAAGAAAATACAGTACCAGCCATGCTCAAGCGTTGTTGATAACCGATATAAAAAACAACAGGTGAGTTTTATTTTTTGCTTTAATATCCTGGCCGTGCTGCAGGTTATGTATTCAAACGGGAGAACTTCAAACATGTAACGACCAGTGTTATTGGATAAGAAATCAATGCAAACATGAACAAACCACCACAAATATTAGGGACGTGAACTCAATTTCAAGACGAAGACCATGAGATTGGTTTTCGAAATAGTTAATTACAGACCACAGGATGGACGACACAGAGCTGATACCAGTAAAAACGATATCAAATATTTACCCAGCGATCTGCTGTTATCACAAATTTGCAAGACGAGGCGAGGATTATTGACCGTTCTGGCATAAGAAAAAGACGGATTCGGACCACTAAATACGCATCAATCTTTCTAATAAATCAATTTGAAAAACTTTGCTTTGCTTGACAGAAAGCATAACGTCGATTAAAAATCATTATTCGCAGAATCTAACTTGTTTTAAACGATCAGGCCGGGGAAGCAATGTCAAGTAACAACGCGATGACAGAAAAATACATTAGAAATCGTTGTGAAGAGAAGTTATTCACCAATTATCTTCAGTGGCTCAGGAACAGAAGATAATTTTAAATTAATCTTCATAGAAGAACGACGCCAATGATGGGAAATGTCCTATGTTCTCGACAATTACGCGTCAATGCTGAGGGCATTAATTATCGGGAAACAGCTTCAGACATGGTAGAAAACACTTGATGCGGAACAATTAACACAGAGCTTTGACGATCCCATTACTTTGTATTTCCGTAAAAAAATTGCTCGGACGAGTTGCATAAGCCGTTGGAAATGGGCAGGAGCACTGGCTAACCCAAAAGGCAGTCTCTCAAACTCCAATAGCGACCAGCCCGTCGTAAATGCAGTGTAAGTTTTGCTGGACTCTGCCAATACCAATTGCCAAAATCCACTGGCTAAATCTAGAGTGGAGAAGATCTTACGGGATCGCTCTTGAGATCCCAAATGTCAATGCGTGTTCTATTGGGGGGCAAGGGCGAGAAAATATCTGTTGAGCACAATTAAAAGGGTAAAAGGAAATTAAGGATAGCCAGAACACATGCGAAAGGTACCCATTGAAAAAAATATGGCTGTGAATTGAAAGTAATTATGACTCTTTGGTGCATGTAGTTCATGCGTACTTCTGCGCGTCATTTATACTATATGACCAATATACCACATGTAATACAGTCCAAATGGCACCTCCATCATAAAGAACAGTTGGAAGGACCTGTAAAAAAGATAATGGCCACATATAGTACCATTATTATCGGTAAAACGGTGTCATACATTGTGTTTAATGGTAACAGCGTGATTGGAGCCTGTCAAGATTGAGACAAAACCAGTATCGATTTCGCATCCACAGAAGTGAGAATTCAGCTAGCATAAGCCATGTTCATTCGGTCACCTTTTGCCGATCAGAAGCCCTCTACTTAATTGTATGGCAACCACTTCTGCGCCGAACACAAGCATGGCAGACGTGTTCGGATTGGTCAATATTGACTGGACGTCTCCAATTACTGCGTGAGGGAAGTGGCGATGAGTGACCAGTTAGGTTCCGTAAACACGTTCATCTCGATCTTCCGGGTTCAACGCCATCTTTATAACGAACAATAGCCGGATATTTTGTCACAACGAATCAAGTCACGTTTATCAAATCATAAATATGATGAATTGGTGGCAACAACTTTAGTCATGGAGAAGGATAAGGACAACATTAAACGTGGCATATCGGGCAGCTTCCGGCTTGAGACATTCTTGCTTTTCGTTAATGCTTGGATATCTACGCCCATGGATATCTATGTATACTGATTGATAACATGGTGCATTTAGACAAGAAAAGATGATGGAGGATGACCAGCCAGCCATTGCAGCCAGCTTCCTCTATGATCATCCGTGCCTGCATTGACTGTCTCGTGTTCGATCGATCATGTGGTTGACGTTCTCCAGATAAAGGACAAGCGCCTTATATTGCAGAATTAAAGCTAATGTTTACCACTTTGGTATATCGAATATTATCGAACTTGAAGCAAAGATCCTTACAGAATTAAACCTAAAGAAGGTCCAAAGAAGAAAAAAACAGATGTTGGCCTTGCCATGATACGTTAACTTATGCGTAAAAAGTATACAGTAAAAAGCATAAAAAGTATACAGTATTGTCATCTTTTTTTCTTACACACCCATGACAGAGAGACGGGTACTCTGCTTTAACGCAATAATTACTCCAGTCACCCGACAGGCCCTAACTTTTACCAGGGAGAAGGCTCTGGGGTGGATATTTTATAGCTTTAACACTCCCGTTACCCAGCAGGCCCTCGATTCACCAGGGAGAACGAGATGAGGCTCTGTATAGCTGGTGCTCTAAGTTGGCAAATGAGGCGTCAAAGCCAGCTTCCTGCATCCATCTCGATCCATATTGACAGGCATGCTTACACTGACGGGAATCGATCAGGGACGATTTTGTCGGATGGCTACACATCAGGGGAGAGTACATGTTCTGGTGTGTGTCTGTGGTTGGTCAGTAATAGGCGATACAGAAGAGTCAATATGATTATGTGGGTAATCGATCACCAATCCTCTTTCATGATCTCTTTGAGCTTGGTCGATGATGGTAGGGGCTGTGATGTTGGTCCCTAACAGACGATATTGAAATATTACGATTCGCAGAAGTTGAATCTTCTGAAAAAGCCCCACGGTAGTAATTGCCCTTATTGGATTTCTGTTCCAAGCGAGAACTTATGAAATTATTTTGTCATAAGAAATTAATCCAGCGATTGAAATTAACGATAACAAGGTATATATCGCTAGATCGCATTCTATGAGGTATGATGTGCTTCTATGGTAACGCGTGGATCTAATCAAATTTTACGCAGGGGGAAATTTCATATCGCGACTTGTCAAGTGACACGTAAAGAAGTACCAACCATAAAGTTTTTGAAAGTACGTCAGTTCGGAGAAACCTGATTACAATTCGAATTCATTGAAATTTGGAGAGTTTTCGTCAGACAGTAAAGTCCTAGCTCCACAGAAGCGTTCTTTATACGCGGAATATATCACCCAAAGCCCGGGACATTTCAGTCCGTGATGCCCACAAATGAACGATCATGTTGAGAAATATCGAATCATTACAATTAATTATTATCTTAGAAAACATTACTATTGTGGTAGAATAACATTAATTATGTCACCATAAGTTGACAGCATCTTTGATCACCAGACCTGAACGCATTTATCGGAAACGATTAACAAATAACCGAAAAAATATCTTGATCCTAAAAAGCTTCTAATGAAAATGTCACTCTCGATGATTCACCAGACATTCTATAAGTGCAGGCTTAAAGAATACAGCACATTAGGAATACATCATATCAAGTCAATAAACCTGCGAAGCAAAAAACTACCTTTCTGTTATGTTCTGGTTTCCAATAATAGCTGTATCAATAGAATATGCTTTTTATCGAGCAAAGGTGAGGAAATAATGGACAGAAAATCAATGAAAGGAAGTTGATTAGTAGAGAAAGATGGAAAAAAGTTCCAATGTCGTCTATAAGGAACTGTGGATTCCGCGCCATCCGGTTATTTAGTTGACACGGGGCAAATATAGCTGTGAAATGTTTCATCATGCCGCATACACAAAAACACTTTCTCCTTGCAGAGAAAATGCGCATTATTAGCTTCATGATTTAACCATTGCCCATGTTTACTTGAGAAGGATTTCAGTAGAAACAAGGAGTCTTGATAAAGTGAGAAGCCAAAGTAACTTCCCGTTGAAAACAAAAGTAGTCCTAATTCTTGGCGTTTTTCTACAGTGAATTCCTAAGTCTGCTTTCCAATATCACAGAGAGACTTCTTTCAAGAATAAAAGATTGGCAACAAGAAACAATCTCGAATGAAGGAGATGATGGATTATGTTGGAGAGAATGTCTCAGGTATAACTAGAAATCGATAGAGAATACTTAAGATCGGTATCGTATTCGACTTCTTTAATTCGATCGTGTACTTATTAAACGCAGAAAACAGTTGCGTTCCTTACCCGAATATTACTCTTCGAGAAGCTGTAATCACACGACTAAAAGTCCTAATTAGCTGATTAGACCTTCGTCAAAGATATTTCGTGATTAACGCAACTCCAATGCATATCATCTATTCAGAAGTGATAAGCTCCTATAGACCACAAGGCAATGAAGGAACAGCACTGGCAGCCATCGTTAATTACAGGGTGATCACGCATGAATCAGTTACTCGGCTCAGATGGCAAACGACCCTTAAAAAACCCGGTTCTCTTTGACATGCAGGAACGAGAAAGAGAGAACACAAGGCCTTCTAGCTGAGTTACCATCCATTCATTTTATCAAGAATTTGTTTTAAAAACCTCATGTAATGCTAGCAACCATTCTCGGTTACAGCAATTTCTGGAATCATTCTCTGCAACATAACGAAATGCCATTTACAGATGGCATTAACCGGCACGAAATGGTATCCATTACTTGAGGCAGTTAACCATTACACTGAGACATGCCAAATCCTATCCCCTTTAGGAAATTACTCGGGGAAGGGGCGTGTGGCAGTTTCACCCAACGATTACTGGGACTGACTGCACATTAACATGGACATCCGCTGTAAAGTGCATCCAAATTCAGCACAGCATGCGATGAAATCAATGACATCACCACCTTCACATTCGTCAGTCAATACTGAGAAATATACATGTATGCCAGAAGGAACTCTGTCACAACAGCACAACTCTATGACGCAAGTTTCTCCTCAAGCTCTTACAAAACCATCAGTCCTCTAAATACACAAACCGGGTTTGTACGGAATCAATTGACCTTTTCGCTAAGCATTTCGACATTTTCGGTAAGCAGTTATTGAAGTACTCTTTATGCGTGGTAGATAACTGGAGAGGTGTTCCTAGAACTATTGCATGGTACTGGTACATGTATGACAAACCTTAAAAAGCCACCGCAAAATCCTTTTCCATCACACTTAGTAACGAATGGGCCATCACACCATCACGGCGGAATATATCGGCCAACCGAATGGCTTTAGCGTCATTAGCACCTTGACCAATCAGAGCCATTCTCTCATCGGCACGAACCGGAAATGTTTATTGCGTGACAAAAAGCAATACATCAGAGGTGATTTCCGTTGTGGCTTAGCAGCGCACGTAAATAATAGCTCAAATCTTCTGCAATTATCGGGGCCCTAACAAGATATCAGAATATTGGGTCATCCGAAGGCCATCATACCATCGCCTTTCATACCGGTTTGAAGTGTTTTTTCTTCGGCAAACAGCAGCGCTAGGTATGGCTACAACTTGATGACTTTCTTTAGTTCGCTCTCATAATTCTGTGAAATAAAATCATACTTCAATATAGTTCCAACGATATTAAGCCCGGGAGTTCACTAGATTGGCAGAATACATTTTAAAGTTTCACAACAACTCCAACGGGCATAAACAAATTCATACCTAGAAATATCTGTTTGTTTTGAATCTCTTGTTTAAACTACATCTGTAAAAGCAAATCAAAATCTCAACCTTTGAAATGGAATCCGTAGGAAATTTGCAGGTATTTAAAGGGAAAAAAAATAACATCATCATCCATCATGTTGGAAAAAAATAGATTTAGAATTTTGCTAAAACTCGTGATGTTTACCGGAGTATCTAAATCTGTATTGTGTTGCATATTTTTTCATTTGAAAACATATTAGATATCAGAGGCTTTCGTTGGGTGTTGGTCGGGTTAACATAACATCATAATTGGTTTAAGGCTTACATTTGATAACAAACCAGATGAGCAGGTGTAGGATTATTGATATCAAAATTGATGTTGCAGGGATATCAAAACACGGCACAAAGAAAAAACAACAATCACAAACATGGCGCTATACCGTGAAAAGCACAATGTAATTGCATGAGGCACACCCTTTTTCTTTTTCATAAGATACTGATTTTGAGGTTGTGACAGAATGTATCTATTCAACCAAAATTAATGTTTGTTATGTGTCAAGACCCTAAATTTTGGTGTGAAAATGGTATATAAAAAAAAAGTTAAGTAACTCATTCGTTATTAACTTCTGGGGAAAGTTTGGGCAAGCCTATATTTTACTCTAAGGAGACGTTCTCTTGTATCTGGGTGTAAAATATCTAATTTGTGTAGAAACAGTCATCGGTTCCTTACCGAAATATTTGTTGCACAATTATTGTTTGAAAAAGGAACCACTGAAATAACGCACCCAAAAGGAACAATTCGAAAAGAGCTGATCAGTTACTTTTCACATGCATCACATTTATTACCACGCCAGATTTCATGGATTCATGATTTTTTTTGGATATCAACAACCACTGATATTGCACATCCAGACGATCTGTGGCATTTATGACATCTATGGGTTCAAAACCCATTTAACTGTCATCAAGACGGGGATGCATGAAGCCAAAGAAATACTATCTGATATCAGCGAATGCGTATGCAATACCCCTCGTACCCTC
Source organism: Lineus longissimus (assembly GCF_910592395.1). Lineage (NCBI taxonomy): Eukaryota > Metazoa > Nemertea > Pilidiophora > Heteronemertea > Lineidae > Lineus > Lineus longissimus. Next base: position 20,773,544 of record NC_088308.1, on the reverse strand, counting down.
ATGTTCAATAACAAGCCCGGGATTGCCGAAAAAATTCACCCAATAAAGCGCATCGCGAAAAAAGGTCCATCAATTATTCGCGGCATGCAACCAACGATCTAAATCCATACAGCAATCACGTCCATCAACAACAGCGCTGTCACTAATTAATTTGATTATGACTGATGTCATGGAATTAATTCATGCATGCCATCAACTACGGACAAAGCCACAACAAGGTATTAACTAATTTCTGCGCTGGTCACATATGCGATGATAAAAAACATGTTGGTCGATTGATGAAGTTCATTTGTTTACCGCCATAGGAGATGAAGCCAAGTAAATGATGCAGATGTACGAGATATTGCAGGAAAGGTCACTAGAAAGGATAACCAAGACCCCAATAAAAGATCATGACCTCTCCAATGTTCTATCACTGCAGAACTGCCTGGTTTCGATCTTTAACTGAACACAGTTACCAATGGAAATCAACGATCGAATTTTGAAGCAGACCTCCTGATTCGCTGGTGAGATTGGTAGATAAATGCGGTTGTTCTTTACTGACCAAAGATGAAAAAGCTCAAATCTGTTTTTGATGCAAATCTGTGGTGGGCAATGGACATTTCGATATCGCCTAGGATGTAAACAGATTATCATGACTGAATACTCGTCTGCTTCTGCTTCAGTTGCACTCAACAAGTGCGAAACTATTCCAAAACTCATATTCATGGCATGTTCCGACCTAGAGTACATCCAGGTTCAATACATGGGTTAGCTTAAAGCCGTGTTTAGCATGCTATAGTATAATGCTCTTACAGTTGCCGCTAAGTAGCGATGTCAGTGGGGGCGACTGGCCGGCCTAAAAACATTCCCCAAACTCCGGCTTACGATCAAGGTCTCACTACTTCTTTTTTTTCTTTAGCGTTCGCTCTAAAATTGGAGTTTTTAATCACTGTTAGTTCAAAGCCAACCCAGCCGATGACTGGTGGTGAGTTTGCTACATTATAATCTCCCTTCCCCGCCCGTGGCGACCCTGGACAGCACTCTAGAATATTTACACACACCTGCCTCTCCCACAGCAAGTTATTGCAATATGACTCGACCGAATGTTAACAATGCCCACGAGAGCCACAGCGGCCTTTCAATTGACTTCGACAACCCCGGGTCATGTCGAGACTGTCTTTACCAAAGTGATTAAACGCCCAAGAGCACCAACCACAAGCTTTGCAATTATCTGTAATACACTGAACAGCCATCATGGTTACGGTCATTGTGTCTATCTTTCATGATGCAAATCGTTAACCACCTTTAGTGTCCCTAAGATATATATCTAACGATATATATCGGCAAATAGGCTGACAAATTGATGAGACTAGTGACTTGTTTTGGTGTAACACAGCCTATTGTAAAGAACAAAGTCCCAGTTTTCACCAATCACGCTATTCTGACGAGTTGAGGCGATGTAACTGCCTAACATTGTTGCGTCTTGAACTCGAACAAGACAGACTTCTATTAACACGTCGAAAGTGCCCTAAATGAATAAACTTGGTCAAGCAGTTAGATATTAGATAAGAGCGAAATATTTCCGCTGGCCATGATCTTCAAACGGCAGAAGCACTGGTTTCAGCCACAAGTGTTTGTGAGTTATCAGTATCAGTTCATCAAGTACATGTAGTGAGATGATGGTAAATGGTCAAGAGTTGGTCGGTTTTATCGGTCGCCATGAACTTCTCTTCTCTTTGACCCACCGGTCCGGAAAACGTAGATCAATGGATAGTCAACTTATAAGGGTATGGCAACAATCACGTGATAAAGAGAGCTATTGGACATATTTTTTCGTATGATGTTTTCCATAAAAATCACTACCAGGTACCCAGGTACCCAGGACCTTTCCCTTTCTAAACCACTCGTTGCTCTCTCGGTAATTTAGTGTTGTCTTGGCAATGATTAGTGCTACGTCAAGGGCTACAATGTAGGCGAGTGAAGGTCAAGACGAAAGCACCTCAAGAATATAATATTTGTTTACTACTAGGATACTCACAGAAGGAGACCAATTACATCAAGATTTCGAAGGATTCCAGGCACTGCTGACCATGCTCAAGCACCCATTTCTAGCATCTTCATAGTTTGGGCGAAGGAATATTAGGTTGTTGTATATTTCGGTTGATTCCACTTTATACAATTACCATCTGATAACTGACGCTAATCGGCATTCATTTTTATAATTTTTTTTGTAGTTTCTAAGACTGAAAGGCAAACGCTTTAGTCTAGCACAACATGTATATGGTGTTTTAAAAAACCCATCTTTCTTTAATCAGAAACAGACTTGTTGGCTTCAGATAATAATATCACGAACAAAGCTCTGAAAGCCTAATGCTACATTATCATTGTGAAATTATTTTTTGACTGAAAATAGCAACCAATCTTGTTGATAGGATCAGACGAAAGAACAAAGACACGGGATTTCAGTTTCCACGATTAGAATAGATTTTCTTTTGCAAATATGCCGAAAGCAATTTAACCTTACTTTGGCTGATGAAAGTGCTGTGATCTTGAACTAACATCAAAGGAGAAAAAGATTTTAAAAATTGAAAGTGCAATAAACTTCCCTTGTAGTCGCTGTGTGAATATCAAACGAGAAAACTATTTGCCACGTCGGAGGTGTACCCACACGAAATCTTGAACTCGTCAATAACCATGTCTGCGTCTTTGTAGAATAACTTGTTAACTTCCATGTGCAATTACTCGCGATTGAATATGCCGCAATCCGTTAGTATAGTGCTTAAGGTGACATTGCCAGCTCCAAAGACAGACTGCTCTGTGTGCAAATCACTCAGATATGCATCTGTCAAAGACACCGAACTGTCGTGTTTAACAATTCAAAGTCAGGTTTAAGTGTATCTTCACATGACAGATTGGAAAATTATATTCCGGAATTAATATGAGTCAGGCATTCTCAAACTCCAACAAAAGATTAGAGGGAAAAATGCAATGAACTTGAAGTTTCTGTCTGAATAGTAAAACCAGAATTTTTTTCTCCAGGTTTGAGCTGTACGAATTCTTGAATACTTAATCACTTGTTAACGTTCATGTGTCAGTACTTGAGATTAAATATGCCGCAACAAAGGTTAAAGTGACACTGGCAACTCCCTGAGATAGATCCTCTGTGTGCGAAGCACTCACAAGGGCACCAGTTAAGGAGACCAGGCAAGATTGTTTGACAGGGTAAAGTGCGTTTTGGTCACATTGGAAAATGAAATTGAAAGAATATTCATCTGTCAGGGAGCAGCGATCTAGATTGCCTGAATATTCAAAGAGGGGTTAGGTGACTCCTGTTTTGTCACCAGAATTAGAAAAATGTCATTGATGTCTAACCCATCACCTTTTCGATCATAGACTATCAACTGATCTTTAAATGCTTCTGCCATTAAACGTGTCTAGGCTTTCGAACTGGCGTATGCAAACTCACAGACCACCTTGGCGTCTTTCCCCCCCCTAGAAGTTGCAATAAATCCTCCCAGATCAAACTAACATTTGTATCCCTTGGAGAATGACATGCAACTGGATCCTCTCGCCATATGTGCCTGCAGACTGATGTAATGCATGCATCGACGTTGACACCGCCTGGGGTTTCTTATTTCTTACGATGTCACATGTCCTTTTTGATGCACTCTTACAGTTCAAATTGGCACAACGTCATGTAAGGCTTCAAGCAAGAATCACAGGAAGTTTTTCTCAAATTCGTTTTAAGTTATAAATGTAACGTCATTTCATTTCATTGGAGAATCGTTGCTGCGTGGCTTTCATGAACTTCCCTGGTTTCAGTAACTTCTTGCCATTATAAACGTGCCCGCAGACTGGAATAAGGCACGATGGCAGATCCCATTGTTTTTTTAAATATTTCATGTCAGAAGCAGCTGTAGAACGCGACATCCTTTCCTTATACGATTCTGACATACCATGTACTGTATTAACATATAAAAGTCATTGACTTTGGTACTTGTTTCCCGAATGTGTGTTTTTCTTTTTTACGATTGTGAATATTCGCCACATAACCAATATCGTCTATTTCATTTCCTCCGGCCCAAAAGGTCACAGCATGTTGTATTCTAGAAAGAACGTCGTCAGATTCAAAGCAACGAATGCAATATTGACAACTTAGAGAAATATGACAGCTTAAGAACTGGTCTTGAACACCAGGCTCGAAGTAAGGCAACTTTCCGGTTCGAGCAAGTCTGTTTGGTTCAAATGAAGGTTAGATCAGATGAAGATCATGCGCACGCAGCCCAGTGATGTGATGTTCTGGCCAAATGTTATGTCTGTGGATATCAAACGAGATAATCCGGCTCTTAACAAGAAAATCACCATCATGTTATCGCTGCGCCGAGGGTTTGCGGTTATGGGTTGTGTCAGTGTTCGAATCACTTTAGAGCTGTCTGTTTATTGGAGGAATAGCGCTTAATGCCTATGAGATGCACTCTCTTGAATGCGAATACGCCTTGAGCAGTCCTGTGAAAGCGCGAAGTAAACTTCTGTTCACTGAGGAATCAAGCGTGAAGTTTTCCCCCGTCGAAACGGATATATTCGATAGACTATTCTGTAAAGATCTACTTACTAATAAATAACACCTCATCTCACTTCATCCCACGTGAAGCGGTGACATGATACATATAAACTACAGAACTGCGTCATTGATCATCAGCCCATCACCAAAATCTGCCTATCCTAACCTTTCCATTACCGTTGATCAATAAACAAGCTCTTACAGTCCTTTACACTTCTAGTCCATATCACAGAATGATTGCATAGAGAAGTGGCAAGCCAGTCATTTCCTAAATCAATGGATCGAGATGGAGAAGGATACCATTTCGCGGTTGGTCAACTTAGTTTGATCTTCTTACTCTGAGTCTAGTCTTTGGCCCCTCACATCACGCATTCAACTAATGGGCAATTGTTATACAGAAGAAGCTAGCGGTGTGATTTTATGAATGGGTTCGGTGACCGCTGGAATTTGGATAATGATTGTAAAATTGAAAAACTCAGATGAAGCTCAGTAGGCGAAATTGATATCTAGATGTTACTAGTGTTATAAGTACAAAGCTTAGACAAAAGAGTTCGGTGAAGAATGATAGTAGCTGATTTCGATATCAATGAGAGTGGGGTCAGCTACCTGGTGTAAAGAAAAACGTGCAACAGATGTACTCAAATTTATACCTACACTAAACAGTACAACACACGAAAGCAAAGCTAAGCCGAAGCTCTGTAATCCTCATGCTGTTTCTATCTCCCATGATAGAGAGTGGTCATACTGAAAGGCGTTATGAGGATTTTAGCCCTTTTTAAAAGCATCATTTCGAAATCTTCTAGTATACATATCAAAAAGATGTTTTTGCCATTTAAAACAAAAAGTTATTCAGCCTTTTTTCAGTATGGCCATTTTTTGTGTTCGATTCCACACGCCCGGATGCCTTCTGCCAGCATGCATTCTAGTGAAACCAATGCTTGATATTCTCGACGCCGACGCACGGGGAAACAATATTACCGCCTGAAATATTTTCCAATACTTTTTTTACTGATTAGTGATTGCATCATGACCTTGGTAAAGAAAACCCAACTTTTTTTCTGCCATCTCCGCAACGCACTTCCTCGAGAACGGAACGAAAGTGATGAATACAGCCATTACCAGATCAGAGGACTGGTTGCCATGACCACATGACTCTGATAATGCAAATAAATCACAAATCAACCAAACCGTTCCTATGAAATCATTGCGAGCGATCTGGATTCCTATTCAGACGAATACGCATAAAAGGATTTGCTAAGAGATTTTCTTCTGATCGCTACCGATTTGGCTTTGAGAAATTGTGAGTTAAAGAAAGGGTCCTATACCCCCGACGCCATTTCAACCTTTGCTAAGAAATACAGAAAATCGAGTTGACTGGCATCGAACCACAGAATGATCTTTTAATTGATGGTGTAGAAGTTCGAAATGTCCTAGGATAGGATGTCTGTGGAACAATGGTTTCTATTATTAACGCTGCTTATCATCTCTGAGGTGTTAACAGTCATGGCCTGTAAGGAACCATAAACCGTCAGAATACGATAGGGCCTGATACTTTTTCCAGGGCGACATTTTCTCCTTCCACACCGGTCTATGCTCTACCGGTTGAGCTATCTATCCCGATTTTCTGACAAGAACCAATATGTCTTTGACCCTATAAGATGAGCCACCACTCTTCTGGCATGAATAGTATTTGTACTTACTTAGTATTTCTAGCAAAACGAATCCAGATTATTGACTTACCTGTAAGTAAAGAAACAAGACAAGGTTAAAGAAAATACAGTTAATGGAAGTAGCATGTTGTTGCTAAAAAATGATGATCTTAGTTGGGATGAAATAATGTTCTATAAATGAATTTGGGGTTGTTTTTTTTATTTGGGGTTGTTTTCACAAAAAATCATTTTCGTCAGCTGTCACAGTGAATTATTTTTAAGTGACAGGAAGTAGAAGGTATAACTTTCACAGCTACAAAAATGGGATTTAAAATGTGAAGATGATTTAGGAGAATCACTTTAAAAGAGGATAATCATGCAATGATATGATGAAGACATTACGATCTTTTAGTTTTAGGCTCATAAATTTGTTGTCAATCCAAATCACCTCCCAGAGCAAAGACAACAGGACAGACAATATAAAACACGCCTCGGCAATAAATCTGACATGATGATCTGAGCATCCCAAGCTAACAGGAGAAGCCATTTTATCACTGCGCGCATCACCGAGGAAACTATTGATTTGATCGCTTTGATGGGAATCACCCCTGACTCCGTATCCCTGCGGATGACCGACACGCTATCTTCGATATGTTTTGGTGTCTCTAGGCGTCAAACGGCTGTGGTGGCCAGCCGTTACGACAACCACTAACCATAAATCTGTTGGTAAAAGATTTATGCTTTTATTCTACAAGGTGAAGAACAGTTAGCTATCCTTTACTGTTTCTTACACCCCACTAATCAAAGATGATTTCTAGACTACATGTACATCCCTGAAACAAAACCATGATATCATAATTTGCATACTGACGGCTAAGATTCTCACATTGTAAACTGCCTATCTCCATACTCGCAATTCTCAATCTGCCCTTTTGGAAAAAAACTACAAAAAGCAGCTACATATTATTTGAGACAACACCCGAATTGAGCATGTGAAGCAATGTATATACATTTGTACATGTAGATATCATGTCGTCAGTATGTAAATCAGTGAATTTTATTTCACATATAGCATTTTTTCTACCTGTATTTGCGTAGGATATACCATTGTCGAGTCGATGAACGTCTGAATAAACAGGTCACATAGAGGGTTGCCAAGGCAATTGGAGACAATATCATCTGATTGGTGTTGCCGCTACACATAAATACTGTATATGTAGTCTAGAAGAGAATACGTTTGATTGTGGCATTGTCTTCCTATTATTGTTCACATTGAAAAACATTTATAAAAGAGTACATTGTTATACCAAACAGATGTCAATACAAACGCCAAACGTTGTTCAAGGGACGAGAAGGGCGTGAGATTTAGTTGGACAGAGGATGATACCCGAGATCGCCACGATTAGGTGCCAGCTGCACGATTACCAAACAAGAAGCATTCTTTCTGATCACTGTGAAATCCGCAAGTTTTTGTTGGGGAGGAAATGGTTTGTGTATTTCAGATAAACCTCCCGGCATATTATGTTCTAGTTCACTGTTCAGTGCAGTTAAATAATTTTAGTCAAGTATACTGTTTAGGGAGGTCACGGTCTTTCTGGAAGAAGTTGTCTTTTCTTAAATTGCGTAAATAATGCAACAGGATTGAACATGGATAAGACCAAAGAAAGACTCTGATTTGAAAGGAAGTGGCTCACTTGAGAGACCATCTTTCAAATGAGAGTCTGATCTTGACCTGTGGTTTAATCTGTTAGAGTACATCACAACGACATAGAAGAAAGATAGCCAATATCCATTTGATTCCAATTCGCTGAATAGAACAAAAAATCAATGAGTATATAGATTGAAACAAACGAGCGTCGCGTGTACTGTTCTCTCTGTATTGGCATGTCATTCTCTTGGGGAAAGACTGGGACAGCCGTGCGACTTGGGATCTATGATGTCGCTAGAATTATCAGCATCATACCACAACGGGCGTACCAGTCTGTCTCTCGAGCCGCCCCAAGTATCGGATGTAACACGAGTTGTTATGCCTCATCAGTCAAGTTGCAGGCAAAACAACATTGAGATTCGGAAACCGTTGTATGCTACAGCAAAATTGATACAGAAAACCCCATTTTGATTAAGACGCGTCAATTTTCAAAAGATGTCATCGACTACCATGATCACCGATAGACTGGATGCCAAGTTTGCACACCAACATTAGGAAAACATTCTGTTCATTTCTTTAAGGCTTAAATCAGAAGCCTTGCACCCTAATATTGTCAGCTTAAGCATTGCATGCAATCATCTTCAATTACGCCACTCATAAGCTAAAATTTCACTCAATTTGCCTGATAATTGCCGAACTAAAATATTGTGGTATTACCTTTCAAATGTTCTGCACTGTTTTTAAAACTGCCATTCTGATACGCCGAGGTGAGGGTATGATATAAGTTTTCGATCGTGTTCCTTAGTTGGAATCACACTCGTATGGTAAAACGGTTTTTGCTAAACCTCTCTATTATATATTTCCATCCATTCAGTCATAGAATGACCTTGACCCATTACCCTATTCGACCTTCACCCCATCCGGACGGAACCACAAAACATAAATCCAAAATTTCAAATTTGTATTCATTGCACAGCACGACTTAGCAATATAAAGTTAATCAATGCATGCCTAAATTGTTCTCCGACATTACAATCATGTTAATGTATAATCAAAGTAATGAGGCGAACACCTTTCTAAACTCCTGTGGCTTGTATTTTAATCAAGAATAAAATTCAAGAGTAAACTAAAGCAATAAATATTAAGGCACAATGAAGAAAACCATAATTGAATGATTTCACAGGAACCATACTAATCTGAATGTTTTGATGAATTTTAATTTCTTTGGCGACTTCGTCCTGTTGTACGATATGGCTGTCAACCATTTCGTGTTACACTTATATGCTTCACATAATAACCCCTAGCTATTAATTGGCCTGTTCATTCAGGTTTCAAGATCCACTCTCCTGGCGAAGGTCTATTACAGGTCCTAGATGCAGCTACACAGTCATGTTTTGCTATCTCTGCAAGTTAAGTATTATATTTTATTTGGAGCAAATTAATAGGGTAAGTGTCTGCAAGGCCACACCGACTCTCAACAGTTGTGATCCTTCCGAGAGTTGAACCCCAAACCTTGATCATGACCCCAGCGCCGACCCTCTATATGACTGATCTCCCAAAAATATACATATGTACAAGGTTCAAAAATATCTGCCGATTGAATCCACCATTAGACATCCGTCCTAAAATCCCTTCACATCGCCACTTCATTCAGTTACCAGACAAGGTGCACTGATCACCATGGGATGGTTTCACAATCAAATGTTGAGTGTAAATATTAATGGCGTACAATGTATTCATTGAGTGCATCTAATGGACAACTCGTGTTCACAAAGCTACTTAATTGATGATGATTGTTGTTCGTGTCATTCTTGATGAGTAGAGTTGCTGAGGAAAGGGGAATTGAGGCAGGCGATGTTGTATTCTTTTGTGAGACTCAGAACAGGCACATGACTCCAACCGAATCGGAAAGAAAAGATAGATAAGGTTACTTCCCCGCCCACAGCCTCATCTCCAAGATTTAATGTAAGGATGGAGATTTTCGTGAATTATTTTACGACAAATCCACAAACACCATGAACCTCCGAACCGAGATTGTCTCCGTTTGAAGAAAATGATTATACAATGCGCAGCTATAGTAAAATAAGAGCAAAAGGCACAGCATGTCTTTGGGAATATCGGGCGATAACGGTCCTTCCATTTCACAACAAAATGAAACATTCATAGCTTCTGCAAAAAAAAATTCCCGACGAGATCAGAATAATTTGGCTTGAATACTATAAGACCTTCAAATGATATCTACTTCTACATGCTTGCTAAATCTTGATAGAGAGTAAATTTCCCTGAGGCCATAATCTGTGTTTGATCAATTTGACTTTCAGCGTCAGCAGTATTACGATGACCCTGCGCCAAAATTGACCTAGATTTTCTTGAAAATGCTCAGCGACAACACATTCACCGACAAGATTGGGCAAAACACCGATCTTTCTCTGTCAAGGTCACGATCTTTCTCTGTCAAAGTCACAGGCACCTATGTCGATGCTAAATAGGTCAACTTTAGCCCAGGGGCATCACAATACTACTAACGTCAACCACACGCGGATTTGCAAAATCTGATGTGACTTTATACTTATTGCTTGTCACGATGGTGACGAAAATCTCCCGCGGAAAGGACACCACAGAATGATTAAACTGTAATGCGTCCACGGGTGAAATGATTGGGTAATAATAATCACTGGCGAAATCCATCAGATAACGGCGAAATAGCTTTTTCTTTGCTGGTATGTTTTAGAAAATATACCCGGAGGCTGGAAGTTGTGATAATGGCATTCCAATCAAATCTAGTGTTAGCCATGAATACAGGGAGTGGCAAGGTGCCATTTATTGGTTATTTACAAACAAACAAGGAGGCAATTGTCACGTTGCCGTGCCACCTATATTTACATTGGTGTCCATCAGCTATGCGTGATACACAAGATGGAGCTTCTTCTTCATACCAATGTTCCACATGGCGATAATTTGTGTTTGATCAATTTTACTTTCAGCGTCAGTAGTATTGCGATTACCCTAGGCCAAAATTGACCTAGATTAGCTTGAAAATGCTCAGCGACAACACATTCACCGACAATATTGGGCAAAACACCGATCTTTCTCTGTCAAGGTCATTCTCAAATCATGCCTTCACTTACAAGATGGAGCTTCTTCTTCATGCCACATGGGCAACCCCGCTGGCTTCCCAAGCTTCCATCCAGCAGAACATAGGACAAACATTTACATCAATCAGCACCCATATCACACTCATCCCGCCACTGCTTCTCCATCCTGACCGTGGCATATCGCTGATTGTGCTTTCCCCGATCAGCAGGGTTCGCATCCCATGAGGCCCCTGTGATCTGACTGGCCGCCATGATCGGGAATTTGTCGGCTAATCATTTGTTGAATGGGTCAGGTACATGTCCATCACATTTACCTAATATCGCCAAGGTATCGATTGGTAGATTTGTGAATGCTTGGGTTCGATACAGGTTTCAGCATGAGGGGAGATACAAGGCGACTTGGGGAGATCAGATGGCTCAGCAGTAATATGAGGGAAGCGAGTCCGTTGTGCGCTTACACCGAATTAGGCAAAGTTTTTGACGAGGGGGATTGGCCTTACATTCGGTCAGAAAAAACGACCTAAGGCTATCAACACTGCATTAATAGTCTTTATATCAGTGCTTGATACAGTGTCTATGTGTCTATCCACTGTATACAGCATAACGTTGTTAATGGAATTTTAATCCCTATCCTACTCTTAGAAATAAAGGTCTTTAAGCTTTGGAAAAACCATTAAAGGTTTACGGCCAACACAAATATGCACCCCAAAGAGCTTCTTTTTTTCTTTTTTTTTAAATGAAAAACTCCAAAAGGTTTTTGACATTGTAAAAAACCTCTTTTTTTTCTTTCAAAAGATGAAAACCCTAATTTCTAAGAGATTACGACTATTATCATTTACAAACTCATCTCAAGACTGAGCGCATTAAATTGAAAGTCTCAATCACGCCCTCATCGCAGCATCTCACTCCCAAATGATCTCCATAAATCTGATACTTCATATATGAATTTGTATATCACACCAATAATATCAAGTTTCCTGATTGCGTGCCCACAATGATTTAGCTTTCAGCTAAACCAGGTTTTATGAACAAAATCCATCCAATTTACGTTGGCTTTAATGTTCATGTGTGACATAAACAAGAATGATGTATGGGGATCATCTCAAAATACACTTAAGCCAAAAGAGCTACACTTTTTAGTTCCTATTCCTGTTCTTGAAACCCCACTCGCCGACAGACAAAATCGGATTTTTTCGGCTTCGATGTATTTTTAAAAAGATCACTAACTGTGGATGGTAAATATCTTTGGTTGGATCAATCGACGTCGTGTAATAGCAGAATCACACTTAGGCAAAATCCTTTGATTAACGATCATATATTGCCTATTTCTGTTGATATTTCTTAGCAATCTCGACAGCGTTAGCAGCAAAACTGAAATGAGTTTTTATGGACCAAGTGCCTCGTTGTAATGGTGATATTAGCTGTCTGATTTTATGACCAACTGGGCCATGGAGAGTACTGATTAAACTGATGAAGGCGAAGAGGGATATCACACTCTGGTCTAAGAAAGTCATTTCTTTCCCAAAGGAAACATTGCTCATCACGAATTTCCTTGTTACTTCTTCTTCTTTTTGGTTCTGTATGTGACACTCACTTCTTTCGGCGGAGAATTTGTGTCCTCAATACTAGGCAATTTAACGAACAAACATACAGTTCAAATGTTTAGATATCTGTTCCAGCAGAAGTACCATTTTATAGAAATACTAGTACATTCATATGAAGAATTCTTTGCCAAGTCAAAACTCAGAGCAAAAAAATGAATAAAACTAAAAGTAAGCAAGAACATTTGTGATGAGCAATGTTCCCTTTGGGGAAGATATGAATATGATATAGTGACGATACATAGATTCATCTATATCTTCATCTGTTTCATCAGTATTCTATAGGGCCCACTTTGTCTTAAAATCAGACAGCTACATCGCCATTGGAATAAGAAAACATTTAATCCATACAAAACATTTCAGTTGTCAGATTGAAACACCAACAGAAATGTGCAATAGGATAGTTATGGCATTATGGCAGTTATTGTGCATACAAATTTGCTTAAATCTTGGTATTTTTAGTATTAATATATTTGTCGATACAGTGGTAATTGTAAGGGTTTCAGTTTTCAGTACGAATTTACACATTTTTCTTTTTTTTCAAATCAATTAGAAATTTCAAATTTTAACGAACCGGTGTAGCTGTCCTTTAAAGACGCTGTAGAGATAACCTAGTATATCTGTGTGAGAAGAAAAATACTACCAGGCATGCTCATCATGACTGTATATTAGGAGACATTTGAAGAAATTTAATTACACATCTCTGATCCACCCAATTGAAATCTGAAGCATACGTGACTTCATTCGAACAATCACCAAGGGGAATGTCGAACGAATGGCATCAATCTAACTCGCCTCCTGGATCATTACCATTTAATGATTCTTCTCCCTCTGGTGGGTATTTTAACTAAACGTGTGCCATCGAAAAGTGTCCCGAGTGATTGGAGAATGTAATCAACCACTTGTGCAGTGTACAAAACGTTGTAAAAAAACATTGTAAATTAGTGATCGATGATTCTGAGTCGTGTCTTGCATTCTGATGAGATTTTGTTGTTATGGAGCATTTCTGCCATTCTGAGGTGATGCCAATTGTATATATGAAGCAGTAGTATGAACACTGTGCCTCGTTCTTGTGGCAGCGGTTGTGGTTAGGCAACCATAACAACTTTTTATTGGTGCAAGATACTGATGCAGTCAATATCACATTTCAGGGTGAAGTTTGAGGTATTCATTTCCAAGACATGACGAGCACATTCAGCCCTTCTAAATGTTTAACAGTACTGACCAAAATGCATCTCTTAATACTTAATAGGGAAACTGCACTTGCAGATCAATGAGCAATAGTGATTGGTTACATTTCGATATCTACCGGCTCTGTGTCGCGAGCTCTGGGTCACAAGTGAAAGTAGTAAGACTGGTACCCGAAACACTGCATATACCAAGTACCACTTTCTACGTACCAGCAAATATCCCCGAATTGATGAATGTCATGTCCATTCACCATTGGCAGGCGACCGAGCGATCCTTACAAACTCTACCTCTTTTAAGTCGGTCTCTATGTTCTTCTCCCACGTATGTCAAGACCAGCAGTTCTAGTTGGCAGAGTCTGTCTATCCAATTCATTAGTAACCCCAGATCATATAATACCACGCAGTAGGAACTGATTCAAGAGTCTTCCCCATCAGTCCAAATTGAATTCCGACCTCCTTTCTTGTCAGACGAATTAGTTAGATTCGCTGAACTCATGGTAATTGGCCAGATGGTCTTACGGAGATGACAAAAAAAACCGTGCAGATTGAAGGCTTGTTGGTGTGCTTGACACAGTTGGGGGAAATGAATGTTCATTTCGTCAGTATTGACATAATAGCCGACGGAGGTGCAGTGTCATTGGCTAAAATCTAAATGAAACAACAGCCATATTTTTTCGATGTACGCAGAAAGGGCCCTGACCCGAGTTGGGTGGCGATTCATACGTACCAGGGCTACTATATGGCAATTTTTCTCTGTATATATGTTTAATTTTTTCTTTGAGTGAATAAAGAATACTAATAAATAATAGTGGTTGTGGTCTTGAGAGAATATTCAACCAAAGGCCTGCCAGAATACAACCAGCACATCAGTGTCTACAGTACAGTCAGAGGTAAAAACACTTTTACTGCCAGCACATCAGCCTTTATAGTAATGGTAGGAGAACAATACTATGTACATACAAGTACACGATTAGTAAAGCGGCTGCTCTATCCTGATACTCCCCGAGATCTCAGACGTCATTTGATCTGCCTCAGGGAACCTGGCTACCAGTATGATACAAGCAAGCTACAATTCCTGACATGTAATCATGACTATATTCTGCCTGATCATGCTATCAGTATTCCTGTCAGAAATCAGATGAACAAGTCTGTTGGAGCAGGGTATGGCAATTAAAAAAATTGTTGATACGGAATTTCTGAGGTTTCGAATAGGAACCGTTGCTATTTTGATACATGTGACCTTACGGTGTCTGTAACATATACTGAATTATTAAAATGAAAGCCAAAATAACAAAGATTAATTTATGAAAAAACTTTAAGTGCTTGCAGAGTTGGCACAAATGCGACGGCAATAAACAAAATGATGCACTGGTTCTGCGTGCTTTTGCAAACTCGAAGCGAACACTGGCTGGCAAAATTTGGAGTCAGATTTATTTTACTTTTTGTCAAACCAGTTTATGTCAAGCATCTTGCTAAAAAATACCTTGTTCGGGCTTCTGGGAATCGAACATTCGTTAACCTAGGCAAACAACAGTGTTACTACCTGACAATATTAAGTATTAGAGCGTTGGGAATAATAATAAAACTGTTTTTGACGGCAGCGTTACGACAGCTAGCTTGACTTTTAGCCCGGATATCATAAGACTAGATACATGTATTGAATAAAACAACAGTTTTCGCCACTATTACAAGACCTGCCAGTGTTACGCTGTGTTGTATTCCACTATGAAAGAACAATGGATCCTTGCACAGTAGTGTTACTGTTGATACAAAAACTACACTGCCCTTATAGACGTGAGTAGAAGGAACTATGGATTTTTCTCCCGTAGATAAAGTCTTAGTTCTATCGACAAATTACTTAGTGTAGACGGTTTACATTAAAAGATAAACCCATGAATCTCCGTCCGATAATTCTGGACAATAGACGGTCTGGTCTGTATGAGGGCAAAAGGAGCTTTAGTTAAGAGGAGACAAGTTCCCTTGGAGCCTAAGCCAACCCCGCAAACCAAATTTGTAATGTAGTCACCATGACCACCGATTCTTGTATCTTCGTGGCAAGTTAGATAATGTGAAAATCATATTTGAAAAATATCATGATAGCTAAAATAAGATTTAGATGGATAGTCTCAAAAGAAAAGTCGAAAGCTTTTTGAATGCTCAAAGAACCAGGGTCAAAGTGATTGAATACAAACATGGCAAGAACTCCAATATCAGCGTCAAAGTACGAGAATTACTGCCTTAGATCAGACAAGACGGTTAATAAGCGCACATCATACGAGATCACAGTCGGTTGTGAAAACTGCCGTCTCGTAATCAGGTATCAAAGTGAGACTCCGGGGAGGCTCGATTCATGCAATAATTGGTCTTTTGGTACGTCAGTCTAAACTGAACGTGCGTTTTAAATGGTAAGAATATGGTAATAACGCATTGTATGGGTAGAAGTGACGTGGTCTAGCTAGGGTGGATTGGACTTCCAAAAAGTTAAGATATTGCGTGTGCAAGAAGCAGCAATCAAAGTAGACGATCAACAGAATTTCGTCTACGCAATTGAGCTACCCAATTTGGAAGGCTTTAAATTTGCAACTGCAGGACCAGACACTCGGTAAAACATCCTTAACAAAATACACAAAATGCAGTTTACTTGCGTAAATCATTCTACTCATAACTGCCTTCATGTTCGATGGAATATGACGAGAACCAATTCAAGAGATACGCAATGTTTCCCATGAGGCCCTGGTCAACAAATTACTGTCGTACACATGCCTCGATGAGTCCTTTACTGCCGTAGCAAATGCATGAAAAAAATGTGGAGTTAGGAGGCCGGTCACATGTCATTCTGCAGTAGCGGTCGAGTCAAGTTTGATGGTTCCTCAGGAGCTGTTTTCCCCGAACAAGAGTGTTCCTGCTATCCATATTGGCTATCACATTTGGTAAACTGCTCGTGTGATAATAAAAGGCAACCAATTTGTAGGAGAGACGACCATAAAGGAATGGAAAAGCTGATTTGGGATTTCTCTATACGGTCGACTTTCTTGCAAAGTGTCCTTGGCAGCCAAAATGGTAATCAAGTCAAGTTTACCACGACAGCGATAATAAGGCTAACAATGTTCCCTACCCCACACTATCTTGGCCGCAGAGGTGTGGATCAGCCTCTTAAAGTATTCTGGCTATTACAAATATGCCAACAACTGCTGCATGAAACCTGTAATAATATGATTGATAGTTACAGTAGTAATCACACAGTCGCTTCAAACTTAGTGCAAGCTTTGTGCTAATTCTCGAGAACTAACTTTAGTTCAGACATGTCAGACTCCTCGACGCAACAACCTGTCGGTTTTGGCATATCGACCTACATGAAAACTATTTCAAAGGATCGATGCTATCAGTAGAACAATGAGAACTTAGGCCAAGGTGCGAGCGGGCTTTTGTTTACAAACAATAGACTGTGTGTATACAGGGCGAGGCCTGAATTCTTTTAACTGCGATGTGAGGGACAAAATAACGTAGTGAATCAAGTCGCAATACCAAAGATAGTTGAAAAATCATTGAGAACTGTTAAAAGCTTTGTAATTTAAATAAGCTATCATCGGAAAAAGTTCAAAGCTTTGAGGATGCATGTAGTAATGACATTGTGACATTGGCACTAAAGGTTGCCCTTAAAATCTCAGTGGTGCACCATGCTGTTAATTGCAGCGACAGGTAGCAATTGTAGGGCATCTCTCAGTGTTAAATTGTATTACTTTGCAAAGAGCAGTCTCGGCGCATCACTTAGAGTTGAAATATCATTCATTCTGCAAAAACACAGTTCTACACTGTGATTTAATCGTACAGTGCATCGCTCAGTGTAGCAAATCCATTCCTTCTGCAGCATAGTCTTAAATAAATGTATTATACATTTGCATTTGCATTCCTTCTGCAAAACATTTTCTAATACATATCACTCCGTATACTATAGTATAGAAACTGCATTCATTCTGCAAAGCATTTCCTAATGCATATCAAGTTCGTATAGAAACTTCATTCATTTTGCAAAGCATTTCCTAATGCATATCAACTCCGTATAGAAACTGCATTCATTCTGCAAAGCACTTGCTAATGCATATCACTCCGTATAGAAATTGCATTCATACTGTAAAGCATTTTTAATACATATCGCTCAGTGTAGAAACTGAATTCATTCTGCAAAGCAATTTTAATGCATATCACTCCGTACAGAAACTGAATTCATTCTGCAAAGCACTTTTTGTTTTGCTCAATGCTTAAATTGCTTTCCTTCTGCCAGCCATAGGTTGTTAGTAGTGTGTTTACACGCAGACTGCCACCGGGAAATGTAATTATCTAAAGAAAATATTGGGCTGATTGCTCTCTGCGCAACTATTATAGCAATTTGAATGGAGATAACATCGATAGATTCATTACATTGCAGCTAGATTGGATGCAAGGCTGAGAATGATGTTGGGCGAATTTGACTATTGATCCTATTCAAGGTGTGGTTAGCCAAGATGATTATGGCTCAGACACCCAGAACATCTCGCTAAAACATACCAAACTGCATTATCTGCCAACCATTCAAGTATTTGAAATGTCATTCACTGCTGACTGCTAAAGACACCAGGCGGTAGACTGACAACCACTCTTAGTTGAGCCCTGAAATTATCTAAATCTGGCCATGCAAGAATATTGGGCTGTTTCAGATATATTTTTCTTTCGGAATTACATTCGTATCATAGCTGTCGTTGCCAATTTCATACTTTTGTTGCCATTGTCTATCCATAACTGTTGTTGCAAACTACTAAATGCTGTTGTTGTTGTCGTCTATTTATAACTACTGTTGCTGTCTATACTGTCTTGTTGTTGTTGTTGCTGTTGTCGTTAAAACTGTCGTTGCTGTCTATTCATAATCGCTGTTGCTGTCCACAGGTACTGTAATTTCATTGAAAGCTGATATCACAACAAAAAGTTACCAGACAAAAAGGCCTGAAAAGCATCGTTCATGCTACCAGTTGTCACCAGATCACAAGGATTGAAACTTGAAAAGAAATACTTTTGCATGGCCTTATAAACTTTACTGGATCCTGGGAGCAATAAACTACAGCAAGAGACACGCACACGCATCTTTCTCAAGTGATCATTCAACACGTTAAGTGGTAGAATCGGCATCCATAAACATCCTTCTTAAGTGATCTCTCAAGACGTTAAGTGGAGGAATCAGCAAATGAACTCGGCTGATTAGCATCAAGCTAAACTCACTAAATGAGGCTAGATGCGATCAAGCAATTCAACTAAGATACATCAGTTGGAAAAGAAAGTGGGTACTTCTCTCGGCCATGGGACCGAAATTCTGCTGGTGCTGGTATTGCCATTTTTGTTAAGGACAACTTTCAGTTTGATTTTCTTGGTCAACTCCATTACATAAAGCACATCAGCTTCATCGATTTCTGTATTCTTTTGGTAACAATAGTGCACATCACTTCTTTTGAACAGAAAGAATCAGTGAAATAAACCGACTTACTTACTCATTGATATTTTATACTGGCCAATCAGATGTTAGCAATGTTGTTTCCTCTAGTTCAATCTCTAACCGCTGCCGTGGTAACCATAATCTGATTGGCCAGACCCACTTTCCTTTAAAAAAATGGCTGAGTGTGGGTTTTAATTCCACTGCTATATTTGCTCATAGATTGTTATAAGCCACAAATATGTGTCCCTAGAAACTCGTACTGACGTCAACTTGTTGGTTCATCATCTACTGATTAGTCTAGAGACCATTGCATATGAAATCAATGAGAATGGTAATATTTTTCCTGCACCCAGTTCCTCAATAACAACAGTAGGCATCTCAATGATATAAGTTTTCCACTCGACTGATCGACGAATTAAAAATTTATTACCGATAAATAGTGTTAGTCATTAAATGTTGTAATAGTTGATATATGACAATGGAATCCAGTATTCAATAAGTGGACTATTGTCCGTATTGGTAATCGAAGAACAATACAGGCTGGCGTGTTTTCCTTTGGAGTGGTGTTGTAACGAGGTGAGTTACACAACATTATTGGAGTCAGCGGGAGGTTGGAAAGGCTGGGAGTGGCCGCGTTGAGCAGTGAACAACTATTGGTCGACGCTTAGTTACCAGCCTTTGACAGATAACTTGGATAGTAGGAGTAATTGATGATATGAAAGGACCACATGAAGATATCGTGAAAATATCGATTAGTATTAATGGTGTTATAACCACTCAGTAATTTGCAGTTTAAGCTAAGAAAATAACTAATCAGAAGGAATTCATAAGCGTAGATCGTGAGCAAGTCGGAAACTGGCTAACGGATTGGGCAAAGCCAATCATCCATTGAACTACAGAAGCAACCAGGACCTCACAATCATTTTCGTCCATCAATCTCATCGATCTTTCATATCCTCTTCCAATCTCCCTTACAGAGGTCTAACGATGCTCGCTGTTGTTGGAGATTGGGATGGTCGACACACATCAGACCACAAAAAAGTGCCAACGCCAATGTGGCGCCACACCTCCTTTTTACCAACTCACTGCCGCTTTTTTTACAGAACATCACGTCGTTCCAAGAAATGTTTGCCTGATCGTGAATCGTGCGAAACTAAAGCTGTTTCCATTTCCTGTTCTCTGCACATTGTGGCTTCCAGTTTGATGGCATTTTACTGCCATCATGCAATGGAGATTGTGCGTAAAGTCGGTGGATCTAGGGAAATAAGTGTTGTGTATCTAATAAGTATATATGGGAACCAACATATTCAAATTCAAATCACGTATTGTAGTTGTTGATTATAGTTTTCCCTCGCGTCGTTAAATAAAAGAGGCGAAGTGGCAGATGAGCTCCGAGACTCTGGGCAATTTCACTTTAACTGTTCTAAATTAACACCACGAGCTTTAGAGCCCTCCTTTTCCATTTAATCACCCGCTTGATACTCACAAAATTACAAAACCAACCAATGTATATTCATTGTTCTACTGCCACAACGCTTGTGTACAAGTTGAAGCAATGGTTTTTTATATTCATTACATTTACATGTGTCAACGTGAGTTTAATTGTGGACTACGTAATAAAGTTTAGTTTTATTGTTGACTACGTAATCAAGTTTAGTTTTACTGCGGACAACGTAAACAATTTAAGTTTTATTGTTGACTACGTAATCGATTTAAATTTTATTGTGGACTGAGTAATGAAATTCAGTTTTATTGTAACTACGTGGTGAATTTTTTTTTTGTAGACTATGCTCAATTGCAATTGTGGACGACACATACAGCACCCTCAATTTCAGTTTTATCTTGAAGTTAGTAATGCAATTCATGTTCTGTATGGACTATGTGATCAATTTTAGTTTTATTGTGGACATAACTTAGTTTGATTTTGGCCTTTGTAATCGATTTCAGTTTGATTGTGGCCTACGTAATCAATTTCAGTTGATGCAAGGGGCGCCCCCCTTGGAGCATTTCTTGATTGAGCCTTCACTGTTGATGGAACTGCTCTATCGCAATGATCATGTAGACATCCGCCCTTTCACCAGTCATAAAATGCCGATGATCTGTTATTTCGGTTATATGTGGTTTCAACAGGTCTTTTATCATTTTTAGTAGTGCATAACCAAACTGAAATAAGTGTTGAAGAAATTTCGGTGTAGAGGTTAGTTTCCACCAGCGGTGAAAGTTGGAGACAGGTGTTGGATTAACTTCCGGGTATACTCTCATTAAATCGGCAGTCGTAGTTGGCAGCAAGCCAGCAAAAGCAGCAAAACCGCCGCGGTAAACCGCTGCAGTGGAATCAGACCTATACATTTTTTTTACCGTCAGCGCTACCGCAGCCACCACGACAGTTATTCGTCTTGTTGCTCAACAGAAGGTGCCGGAACTCCTTCAGGGATATGCTGCCATGGCACCGACCTATTCTGTGAATTATTAATCTTATCACTCCCACATGTCTGCATGGCCATGTCATGTTATCACTGCTGATGCGTCGAACAGAGTGACGGGAAAATGAAGAGCCATAAGACCAGCAGATTATTAGGGAAAGCACAAAGCATTCATCTATCTATTCCTGCAGATCTAATTCGAACAGCACTGTTTATCAGGGCTGGGTTGTTCAAAATCACACTAGCTTTAACGGTGCCGTTAAGTCTTAACATGAAAATTCAAAGGATTAACTGAAAGAGATGACGGCAATAAGGATACTTAACGTAACAGTTAAGGGTAACGTGACTTTTGTGCTTTTGAACAACCGGGCCCTGATCAGACATAGGCCTACTATGAATAAATCCCACTCAGCTGATCTCATACAGGATAGACGCTGCCAGTTTTGTATTCAGTACCTTTAACCAAGGAGTCAGCAAGCTAAGGGTTAATATATCAGTTGATTGATAAAAGAAATGAATACAGATTGCCAATGACAACATCTAGTATACTGGCATAACCCAATCTATATAATACTTCAGTGCATCGGTTTTCAAATATGTTTCCCTCTGTTCACCACAGGACTGTTCAAATATTCATCAATTTTACAATTTCTATTTAATTGCGCCGATGATGAAACAGTTAATGGGAGTGATATTTACCTCTGGTGATGGTATTGGTATAGAAATTGTCAAATATATTACAGCGATGTACTCGACTCTGGTATGTTTGAAGGTTTAGCATGATGACAATGCATTGTGTACATCCCGGTATGCACGACATAATTCTAATAATTGCTCACTGTATACATATTAACCTTCCCTGACTTGCAGCCCCCTTCCCAGTTTGTTACAGTTGCCTAGAACTTTGTACCTCAAATTGTACCCATTTCAACCTTGAATTAGATAGTGCAGCCAGCAAATTGTAGATGAACTATTTCCTATTATCTAGCTATTTAGTATTGTTCAAACATCATCAATCATTCATAGGACAGGCGTTATTGTGATACCAACTGCGTTTGATGAATTTGTGAAGACGACACTTAAAATGTCAGAACTGTTTATAAGTAAAACCAATGAAGTGAAGCTGAGTAACCGCAGGTTCACTTTATTGGTTTGGTAGCCGATTTGCTAAATGAAACTTATCAGCTTGATTATTACAGCTTAGGAAACCGCAAAGATATTACTTTTCTTCCAAACTATGCAGGGGATTAGTTGTCTTCTGATACGAATAGCTAGCGTTAAACTATAAGGTATCTTGGAATGCAGTTGCTGTTGATATCTAGAGAAAGAACTTCTTCTGGAGATAAACTCTACTAGAACGATACTAATTCGATAGAAAAAGTATAAAACTCTGTCGATCGTCAGTTTATTTTTTTATCATAAGATATACCAATCGTCAATTGCAAATCCTGAATGAGAGGTCATGGCAAATCCAGTCTAAACTAATGTAATAACTGACCGGATCAGAATAATTAAGTATTTTGATCATCAGATCACTACAATTCCTACAAAGAAGAGTCATAACAGTGAAGCTACATTTGAGAGGAACTGAGCTTTATAATCACCAATTTCCAGTCTACATGGCAATGGGTAATTGGACGTCGTGGCTTTAGCCAAGCCGGATTCGAAGCTATAAAAAATGTATGATAAATCTCTGTCAGTGACGGGGAATTTGAATCAAATGTCACAGTTGTGGAAATTGGGTCAATGTTGCCATGGCTACTGGTAAGCCTAACATCCACGGGCTGCCATGGTGAGCGCACGCATCACCAGATCAATAGCGAGCCAGAATGGATCCTCAGCGCCACATTATTTCCCCAAGAAATACCCCGTTTATAATTGGTCCTCACATGCCTGAATGCCGACATGTCAACGTCGTCGGCGTTCTGAGTGAGCGTTCGAGGTTTGCTTATTTCCTTGTCTGCGGGATGACGGCTTATTCAATAGTTCCCAACCAGGCTGGCGATTGGAAGCAAGGGGGGGGGACTGGGGTACAGAACGTCGCGGTAATTAATCTATTGGAAGCGCGATTGAAGCTGGAGAAAAAAGTACAGAATATGATTGTAATTAATCTTTTTGCACAAAAAAGATAGCACGGAGGGCGTAGAATATTAGTCGATCGATGGATGGAAACGCTGAAAGACAGATTGACACATTTTTCCTTGTCCCCCCTTCTGAAAAGCCAAGGTCTCTCTAGCTGTCTATTGCATGGAACACTGACACATGCGTCTCCAAAAAGATCCCCAAATCCTGAAGTGCAGCTATAAGATGAAATAATCCCTTTTGCCCATGCCAAAGGCTAATGGCAGATTCTTATACTTAAATGATTGACTACTAGTGCATTATGAGATTGGGAAAAAACCTTCTAAAGAATATGGCCCAAGGCTGCCAGGGCTAATAAATATCTATTAGCAGTGAATGTGAACGGAAGATGGAAAGGATGAGAAACAGTGTCTTCACACACCAACCTACGACATCACCCCAGGGTTGTTCCTTGTCGAATTAACTTTCGGTAATGGGGAAGTCTTACGACAGTGAAGCCGGAGCAGAACGAATCAATACAAAGGCCATGACCTCGGTTGCGGTAGTCCGTGGATAAAGGATGAGGTTCACTTCAAGAACATCGAATTTCTAAAAATCTATCCAATATACATGCCACTCAAAAATAATTCATTCGATGACCATAGTATCATACATAGAACTTCAGAATCATATTCCTTGTGAGAGGCATAGCTTTCATGGAAAGATACTGTATATAATGTACAGCAATTGAGAATACCAAATCATTTAAACACACCCAGTCACTACTATTCCGCTATATTCATTTCAAACATGATTTTGATAAATTGGTTGCCGATAAAGCGGGTTGACATCAAATCGACCGCCATGACACTTGTCTGACTATCCGATTGGATATCTCGTGAGGCCATCGGGGAACTGAATGGGACCAATTTCCATTGCTCGATGTCGGGGCGATCTCTGACCACTGCCGATGTCAAAAACTGCGCGCTCGCCTTTAGGCTCTAGCTATAGTGTGGGACTTTCTTTCCCTATGCCTGCCCACTGACTGGAAAGAAGCTGCCTTTCGGGGTTAGCCATCAACCTGACAAGAGTACGCCGAATGTATTGCAAAAGCGATAGTTTCCCAACGCCAAAGGGATAAGTATACTTTTAATTTAAAGGAGCTAGTTGTACAGGAGTGATGTGCAGGAACTATAGTCATTGCTATTTGATGGAAGAAGCATTATTTATACGGCAACATATGATCCGTTGATGCTCTGATTTGTGGACCATCAGGTTATTAATTTCTTCCCTATACATTCTTTTCAAGCCATGTCCTTGAGGTATCGGCCCACTTCTGGATATGTCCGCTTTGAACAAGTTTCTCGGTGCGGTCATATCAAAAATTCGTCTCTATTCATACATTTTTTAATATATCCAGCTTCACATAAATGTATATTTCACCTATGTGTTCAATTTTCTCTCTATTTCAGAATACTTGTCGTTAGTGCTTTGACAGCATACATGGCAGAAGAGAAATCTTCATAATTAGTTCCGCAAGAGCATATGTTCTCCTATCACCCCAGGTCCACTAACACAATTTGCGGGAAAGGATTGATCAGTCGATATTCAATACTGGTGATTGCAAATGCAATTTCTAGATATCTACGCCTGGCGTCATACAATGTACACGGGCAAGATGACGGAGCTGTTGTGGTGGTTCGCCCCCGCGAATGCACGTTGCTGGCTTCATGGACAATTCAGAAACAATTTTCTACCTTCTCCAGAACTTCAAGGACATTGTTTTATACTGAAGTGAAAATGCAAATGAAATGACCACCCGAGCTGGAGATGGTAACATGCGATGGCAAGCCACCTTATCCTCATTCGGTTTTGTGATCAGTGAATCATTGCCAGTAGTTTTCTCATATTTCTACATATCTCATAAGAGACGTTCCCTAAATCAGAAGTTGAATTCAGATGAGAAATTACTGTCGCTTTTCCTCAACATTCGTTGTCGCTTTTGCTGATTTTGTGCAATCATTTGATTCATTGGCTCTTTGAGGAATGCAGCCTTTACATATTCACCCTCAAAACAGTAATGATTTTACCTGTTCATTCATTGAATCACGCCCAGCGAATGTACCAGAATCCACTCACACGTGTGCACATGAATGCAAGGCGCAGTCACCAATATTGAAATTGACCGATTATTGACCGAACTAATGGCGGAAACAAATTACTGCGCAGCATGGCCGCTCAGGAAAAATGTGACCGCATCTTCATCTGAATGCGCCTCATTCACTGATCATGTGGAATCAATAGGGATCCATCTCAAGACGTATCCGTGGACTCTGCACACGGAACAATACTGAAGGGTATGTGCATTCGATCATCGCCTACTTCATCACGCTGTGCAATGATGTGCTAAATGGATCGGCTGGAGTGATTGTTTTCGAAACGCGTCGTATTGTGTGCTCAAGGATGTTCAAAGCATCTTAGGAGAGTATCTTTCGAGATACTTTGTAGCGCGATGAAAAGCTAGTTATACATGTTATATATATATCTCAAGAAAAGGCTTCGATTACGTCTCCTAACAGCAACAATAATCAAGATATCTCTATCTTGTCCAAAAGCCATGGAAATTAGGCCTCCTTTGGTTGAACTAAGCTGATAACATATTTTAGAACCTAATATTCTATTCCTTCTTCTAAGATCTTCAAAACGGGTGCCGAGGTTACATGCTGTACGTGCTTCCCAGTCCTAAATTCGAATCTTTTCCCGAAAGTTCATCCTGCCTACATAGAACATCGGTTTTCGCTTGATCAAACGAGTGTCGCACAGGCCATTACTTGATGATTGATGGTTTAAACTGAGATTCAAATTAAGTCTCAAATGCTGTGTTAGCTTGTACGATTTCTTTGAGAGATTTGGTGTAAACCACTTCCCTGACTTGATCAATACCCAATGCAAGTGGTGTATGGAGCAAGGGATGGTTACAAATTCAAGTTTTCTAGAAGCTAAAGCACCGAATTATTTTTCCTCTTCTTTTTTTCGATTCTGATCATTTCCATTTCTACTATGGCCATTCTTCGTACCCATACCAAGGGAACAGAATTTCTTCAGGGATATTTTCAAGAACGACCTTCAGTATCAATGAAGGTATCATGTTCGGGCAAAACAGGATTACATCTCCACCATCCAGACTGTTTGTCACGCTAACGTTGTAGAAGTCAGAAAATGGAATGATATTGTAATCTTATACGGGATGGCTTGATTCAAACTCAATACTGATGGAGAACATAACACCATGAGAGTACCATGGGGCAGTGACCCTTGCAACGAATTATCCCAAGCTAAAGCCATTTCATTATTTGAAGAAGTTATTTGGGTATGAGGTCTAAAGTGGCGAGAGGTAATAGGTAAGAAAATTGAAAAATGCCTTACCGCAGAAGTCAAAAATTGATCTATGAAATGCTTACCAAAAAAGAGAAGATAATACGTGACATAAATAAAACGTGATTGCCAAATCTGTGACAAATGAGCTATCACATAGGTGTAAACTTGCATTGGAATTTATGATCTAGTATATATAGACTTCAACTATCAACTATAAAGTCGTTGACATGCACATATCACCCGGCTGCATCGTCATCCTCTGGAAATGACGATAGCTTTGTACAGCATGTAGGTTATGATATATTTTATATAAATTTTCTCATACTGTTTTTAAAATCGCCAAGGCCCATTTTTAGGTCTTTACGCCTTCTCACATCTGTATGTATGTCTTCTCAACATGTAGAAAAATGGCTAAGTTGAAAATGATCAATCCATTGAGAATGCTCAATCCATGCAGTCATAGAAAAAGAAATGTGAAATTCACTGGACACGAACATTTTTAGAATACGCCTCAGCTGTGCCAGCCCAATGCTCGCCAAGCCAACTGACTCGTATTCATGGTTGTTCCAGTAACCTACAGCAGTGTATTCCGCACTGTACTGATATCAACAGCAATCTCATCCGAAAAACTACAGCGTACGACTAGACAATTTACTGTTCTAAAACTATCCCCGAAGAGCCTGCTTGAATGATAGACAGCGTTAGAGAACTCCCTGTAGAGTCATGGGCAGAATGATAGAGAATGTATCCCGTGCACCTGAGTACGCGGAACCATCCCGGTACGTTTGCCTTGTTCATCTGGTGATTTTACACACAAAAAAATCTCCATCAAGGACAAATCTAAGAGCGCCAACGGGATTCCATCCTGAGATCAGGTTTTTGATACTCCTGCCTCGTATACAAATTGAAATATCGAGAGGCGGAGTACATTGAAAATCGCTGGTTATGTCAGGATGACGGGATTCCGATACCATTATTTGTTGAAGACGTTGGCTACATGTAATTTATTTTCGAAGACCTCCTCTTGATAGTTAGAAAGGTACATGTAAGGAAATCGATACGGTGATCTGAGAAAGAATGGTAAGAAAAATCGCACAACGACATCTTACTCGAGATTAGAGTGAGCAGCAAAACCGTTCTCCGGTGTTTAGGATATTGATACAGTATAAGTTGGTTTTGGTTGTGCCAAAACGATACTTTTCATGAAGTTGTTTTTCTATACTGCTAAGTTTTTTCAAGTTCATCATAGATCTCTTCTGAAGCATTTGTCTTCATCTTCTTCTCGTTCATGCATCTGCACGAAATGAATCGTAATGCCACTTGGTATGCAACATTGATCCGCTTTAAAGACAATATGGAATATTTCGCCATGTACATAAATGTACCAACCAAGCATATTGCTTCAACTACAGAATTCCTTCACAGTACAAGTTGACAATTACCCTGCGAAAATTACAACATCACCCCCTTGACATGATTATAAGGCAGCAGAATACACTTTTAGCTTAACTTCAACAAAATTCGGTGTACATTTTGACAACTAATTGTACCCGTTTTTTATTCACATGTACACCAAGCGATAAGTAGCTGCATGAGATTTCTTGAGATTTAAATATTTTTTTTATTGTTTTTAGACAGACACTATTACTGAGTTCATGAGTATGAAAATAACTAGGAGACAGTGAATGTTTGAGTTTTAGGTGCGTTAGCTCTGGTTAAAAAATCTTCGCCTGGCCAGCACATTGGGCTATATAGTACACTATGGGCGGTTATTTCCGCATAAATAGAGGTTGTCTCAAATAGACATTTTATGTCGTGTTATGACTCGAATAGACGTTTGGTGGCGCTTTTCAAATAGACATACACTCAAATAGACGTTTGGTGGCGCTTTATTTGAGATACGAGCGCCACCAAACGTCTATTTGAGTGTATGTCTATTTGAGATACGACACAATATGTTTATTTCAGGTACGTCTCCGTTAAAACGAGCGCCACCAAACGTCTATTCGAGTCATAACACGACATAAAATGTCTATTTGAGACAACCTCTATTTATGCGGAAATAACCGCCCATAGTACACGTCCTGTGGCATATTTACTCTCAACTACTGACAACTCTGTATCTACCAGAAATCTAAAAGCAAAAACACAGGAGTACCAAAGATAACGCACGGTGTCTTTCTAATCAAGTTTCTGTAGTTGCATCTTTATTGACAGCACCGCTCAATCCCCTGCCAGATATATCTGAAGACGAGACGACCACACTATCGACACGACGAAATGAGTCCATTTGCTCAATTGAACTAACGTGTCGCATTATTGGACAAATCCCTGACATGGCAGAACGAAATCGGAACATGTACTGGGTGTTTTTAGAAAATATCTAACACTTTTGACTCTTAATATATCTTAAATTTCATGATGGCCAAAATATCCACAAACGACAAGTTGTCCTCGGAAAGTTTATTTCATGCAAACTTTTTCCACATTTCTAGCTGATGACAGCGACATTGAAATCAGAGAAAAATCCTCGATCTGATTGGCTGTATTAATCCGAAACTTTTGTAACATAATATTATCTTTAGAAATCTAATTTTTGGGGTTCAGTTACATACTAAATACTTGAGTCGTTTTTTTATTATCTGAACTTCGAAATAAAAAGTGTGACATATATTCTGAAACACCTAGTTCTCCTTCAACATAGCAAGATGAAGCACGACCCGGAGCAATTACGAAAAGATTACCAGGGTCTAACTGAAGATGGATGTTGGGTTACGGTGAGATGAGGTTGGTGGGCTTGATTTTGAGATCAAGAGTTTGTTTCAAATAGCATGAACGGAGGGAAATATCCTATTTTCTGACACTGCTCTAAGTTCTATAACTGAGAAAGGTCAGGGAACTGTGACATTCTGGTTGTGTGATGAGGTTATTTTGTATATCTAATGACTATCAATCAGTACCTTGATGTAGAAGACACTGATATAGCAATGCGAAAACTACAAAACGCCAGAATGAAAAGGGCTCAGAGAAATGATTTCTCCAAGAAAATGTTAAGCGTTAAGCAAAGTGGCGATACCTTCTTAATGCAATTTGAACTACATACCTATCTAACAATCGAAACAACAGTTTGTGAAATCCAATCTAGACCAATGAGAACAGAATCGTCATGACATTGTGATCTCTGGGCAGCATTTGATTTCAAATCAAAATTCTGGGCTAGAGAATTCAGGACAGTACCTATAGTGCTAAGGATGTTGATAATCTTAGAAAACTTTCCTATGCCAGAATACATTGATTGAAGAACCAGCAGTTAAGAATGGTAATAGTAAGCATGTCACATTTTCATGATCATGTATTTAAATACAATAAGGATACGGTAGTAATGAAATTCTGTATATTGAAGTAAAATGTCCTTCAACACAGGCGCATAATTGACGCGGCTACATTATTTCAGTCCATGTCAGTGGGTCTAATATTAGGGGAGAATGGTTTAAATCAGAAATACTAATGACCGAAACTACGTGCTGCGAACCTTATTTTGCATCCAAGTCACTGAGATTCATTGGTTTTTCAAACACCACGCTAGAAACTGCCTTTTTATGCTTCTCAGACGACGTGACGCTGAATACATTCAGTAAAGAACAGCGTAATCCGGCAACAAAAACTGCCGACGATACCAGATTTTTATGATCAGATGAGTTAAGCGTGTGATAAATAAGCCGGTATTAGCTGACTGCATGCGGCATGCAAAAACTGTAGTTATTACGTGTGAGCTAACATCTTTCAGACAAGCCAAGTAGATGTTAAAATGCTCCTCATAACTGATGGTTATTTGGGTAAGCCTCCGATTTAATTTGTGGTTAAGACATGTTCATGAATAGAAACTAGTGATTCTGTCATTTTACCACAAAACAACATGATCACTCAGAGGAAAACACATTTATAAAAATAAATGATGGTTTGGTCCGACTAGCGTTCCCTAGTTGGTTTCAGCAGCGCGTCGCTCATGAACGCTACGTTACCATGGTAACGGCGAATGACAAGATTTTGATTACCGATACCTAAAGAAAGCGATGTCGATTAAGGGGTGCAAATAAAGGATTTTGATGATGAAAGATATCCTTTCCACTGATGATGTCCCTTGCGAGAAGCAATGATTAATAGGTTTATTTGGTTAACTTTGATCCTTAATGCCAACACAGGTAGGAAAAGCGGTCAAGTCGTGATTGGAATCTTTACTGGTATTATTCTGTAGTGTAAGAGCAGAACCACACCAACATGCTTTGCAAAGACAGTACAAAAACAAACAAATGACTAGCTTAAAATCCATAATTTCCGTCGCAAATGGAATTCAAATCTGTCGATTCACGGTGACCAATCAAATGAATATAAAAATGCAATGGTTATGAGCCAAAAATGACACCCCCAACCTTTTTTTTTCTCCAAAATTTTTTAGAGGGTGTAATGTACTTCCTTTCACCCCTCAATTTCAACAACCACAATGAGTCCGATGGGTCTTTTACTTTATTACAACTATTACTCTCTCAATGATAAAGCTGAATATCAGGTATTCAACTGTGTTCTCGTCCTGTATGGCCTATATATGTACATAATACGCATCCATCTCTTCGAAAGGCGCACGAATGTACAGTATAGCAAGCTAGCTACAAGCTTTACAATCGCACTAAAGCTTTCTCAGTCTTCTAAGATTCGAAGTTACATTAGCTGTCACCATATCTGCTGCTCAGCCAAAAATAACAGTGACAGCTTATTACAAATAGAGAGACGGGACAAGAAACGGCTGTAAGCTACTCGATTGCATTATAGTTGTCGAGTTCTAATAGGGAACATTACCATGTGGATGTCAGCTTTGGTATGTTTTTACTGAGTAACGACATAAAAAGAAACCTTTTTCATTGGTGCGTTCCAGAAGACATTCAGGTGGATTCACGTAATATATCTCAAATTCTCCTTGACACTATCAGTGTTGTATCCGTCAGTGTCAATTCATGTCAAATAAATTAGCACATCACAGAGATAACGTATCTGTATTAATGCAGTAATGCACTTAGGTAGGAATGTATTGATCTAATACCATACTTATTAGCCCTTCAACTCATCCTCACTCGACGCACGAGTGTTCATTAACAGTTCTATTGGACATAACTTGATTGCCATTGAAATCTTCTTCCAGTGCATTAGTGCATCATTATGTTAAATGTAAACAACTGCTTATGTGAACGAGATTGTGCTCATGCATACAATGGAGAAATTAAAAACAGTGCAAATAGAAATCTGATTTGATATGAATGCACTGCATGTACAGTACATGTATGCACTTGTGGTGTATAAAGGCTCAATGGTGGCTCGTTCAACGTTATCAAAAATAAATTGATAACGAGTTCAAGGTCAGTCAAAATGAAGCTTTTTGTCATGCTCATGACCCTTGTAAACAGCCTTAACCTTCTAACTCTAAATTCAGCAAAAGCACTAACAAACGTCATGTTAAATTGACCTCATGATGAAAAGTCAAGGACATTAAAAATTGGTCGAAAAAAGAAAGGTTAGATATTAAACAAGTTTCAGGGATGGAGTTGAAGTCGTGTGATTTGATCTTGGATTGAATGAGACCATGCTTACAATGAAATAATATCTTTCATTTCGTTAAATTTTCTTTCAAAGAAATCATTCTTTGCACAAGCACAGTAACCATTTGATTAAAAGTTGCCTCCAGCAGACCTACCAACAAAGAAATAGCTATTGCTTTATAAATCCATACCAATTAAAACTTTTAGACCTTCTGAACTCAAGCACATCACAGCTGAACCAAGAACAACAAGTTGCTGCATATTTCATCCATAAGCCACCCACGTAGAGCTCGAGGTTTTTAACAACAATAAAGAGATTCGTCTATAGGGTGTAATTACTGTCCTCAGCTTGACTTTCCTGAAGACCAGAATCAATAAGCGTCCAGCTAGGCGACAAGGTCCAATAGGATTGCTTGAGATGGCTTGAGGCTTTCATACCAAGTTGAAACCATGGC
The DNA here is from genome assembly GCF_910592395.1 of Lineus longissimus. Lineage (NCBI taxonomy): Eukaryota > Metazoa > Nemertea > Pilidiophora > Heteronemertea > Lineidae > Lineus > Lineus longissimus. Next base: position 20,740,452 of record NC_088308.1, on the reverse strand, counting down.
ATCAGAGTCAACAGAATGCTTCGGTTTACCACTTGATAGATGAGTGCTCGTATTTCACACGCTCGCAATCTATATTTTGCCCTAGGTCTTGAGATCAACATGGGTTACATATCTATTGAAAGAGATACTTTTTCTTGCGTATTCGTTTACGTTTATCCATTTTCAGTCTACATTCTTCCCAGTGGTATTTCTCAAAGAAAAAACCAGGTTTTGAACAATCATGTCGTCTAACCATACTGGTACATTCGGAAGCAAAGGAAAATTATTCTTACTCTTTATTTCTTCTTCTTCTTCTTCTTCTTTAGTTCTTTTTCTTCTTCGTTTGACCACACAGCATCAAATAATTAGTCAAGCGACTGGTTATTTCAAAACAAGTAAGTCATTCAAAGCGTTAACCATAACTTGGCCTATTGATTTATTTGGCTTAACAGAAGAAGATAACGCCAATTTATAGAACGCCATGTAGGTAACTTCCTTATTTTTTTGTGGTTACCGGGTTCAGTTAAGGAATTGGGTTGTTAGCCCTCAGAAGTACTGCTTATATTTGATATCTAAAAATCCTTGTTCTTAACGACCATATACGGCCCAAAGTTTGCAGCTCAGAACATTATTTGCTCTGTCACTAAACTGGCAGCCCCATCCCATCCAATGAAACATTCATAGGTAACAAACACTTCCGTGTGATAATCTAGGTAATCGAAGGCGAGGTTCCATCAATTCTACTCAGTCTATTGATTAGCTCCCGTCGCTCGCGATTAGATTACATTAGCAACGACATGACGAATCTGGGCTAACCTTTGGAATGCATTATCATCAAAAATTTAAATTGTGACAATGCCTTTCCATCAGGAATTCAAATATGATAACCAATATCCACTAGGGACTAAGACAAAAGCAAATATATCGTTAACAACTATGAGGGGTTTTTAATCAAAAGGTACAATGCGCTTTTATGGAGTTTTTGATTCATCTAACTTAACTGCCGGAAGGTAACCAACATAGTTCCAAATGCATTGCGTGGGCGAAATATAGAACAGGATGAAACAAGCAATGTTATCTTACCTGGGGCATTCTACTAAAATGAGGACAAAATAATATTCATCGTGTGCAGTTTTCCTGATACTAATGAGGGAAAGAAAGCAAACATGTGTATATGAACTTGGAGCCATATGTGTTTATGCACAGATATATAGTTATTGTCTCAAATTGTGAGCGTTTCAAGATAAAACAAAGACCTTAATGATGCTAGCAGACCCCTTCTTGACTTCCATATTGTACAAAATGTTTGATTCAATACATGATATTGAAATACGCCATTATAACCTGCCAAATACACCATTCCGAAATGGTCACCAATGGACACACCCACTTTGCACATTCACCCGTACTACATCAAATGAATGACTTAATACTAGATCGTGCTGGCGTAAAAATGGCTTACTCGGGCGCGCTAGCGTGTACGTAATATACGTTTTAAGCTATAGTCAGCAGTTTCTGATGGAGAATTCATCACAGACTGCTTCTCTCTCCTTCTTTATTGCCGCGATCAGGTTTAATCTATCTTATGCTTGATGGGGCTCTCGTGCATTTGATGGCTCCGAGGCCGGCTCTATACATGTACGCCGCATAATCTTACAATAAAATATCTCGGGATGCTGAAATGTATTATAGCCTGAGAAGCAGTGGTATATGTCCTTTGATGCAGAGGATAGCATGAAACAGTAGAAGGCTCGCCGCATTTATCTGTGTATGCTGTGAATCTCAAGTTATAAATCCTTGCCTCGATATCGATGATAGAATTAAGAATTCTCCAGTGAGGCAAGAATGGTCACCAGGTACTTCAGTCGAATTACAGTTATTCCACACTTATCGGAATGTCCAAGAATGAGAATTTATGCCTGTATTTAGGTTGAGATTATTTAATTAGAATGGCAACATTATAGAGTGATAATACGGTTTGTGCAAGATATTCAAGACGCTTGAAACACTCAATAATGGACCAAATATAGTATTTGGTAGGCTAGCGTTGCTTCCTTGTTGCTTTGTTAGAGAAAAACAAGACTAAATTGACTGAAGGATATGTTTTGAATTGGGAATTCGTTTTGTTTTAATGAAATAAAACCAACCTAAATACAGCTCAAGGCAGGTATGAATCTCATTTTCGATATTTTGATTATAAGTCTGGAATTACTGTAATTCGAAGTACCACCTCCAGTTCGTAACTGGACATTGTGAAGGCAAGTAGCATCATACCACCTCTTCATATAGCTCCGCAATTATTATGTCAACGTTCCTTCGCCGTGAAAAAAATTATCAGCGTTGATTTATGGTCTTTCCACCCTAAGGATACAGCCGTTGAACATTTCATTACATTCCTTCCTTTCTTGCGGAACAGCAATTTCTTCTAGATGACTGTGGCACTTACTCAATTAGGCTCCCTATTTAATGCTAGGCGAGCATTGTGGTGCGAGCAATACATTAGTCACGTTAGTAAGGCAAACATGTATTTGGCTTTTTTGTGGCATTATGTGGACTTGTCAGATACATTGGACTAACTACTCGGTCATAGAAGCCAGTCTATTGGGAATTTCGCATAGATCATCCACGGTGACAGTTGGGAAGTGGATTTCCATTTTGCGCATTTCCATACGTTCGCCAGCATTAGTTAGTTATAATCGTTACTGCTCGGTCATTATGAATAAAGAAGCAAGATTTTAAGGCTTTTGCTTAATACCTCTTTACATTTTGCGATCATGCCATTGTGTTATCTTTATTCTAACGTGACAGAAACCATCTCTTAAACCTTGTGGCGTAAGAACTGACAGGCCACTATGTCCACTTACTGTGGATGGCTAACCCTGAACCCAATCTGCACCATCTCGTAGCGTCTATGACACTTCTCGAACCACATAATAACGAGAACTAAGCGCCATCGGCAAACTCCCCAATCTACCAATCTGAAAGGAAACACTTGTAAAGACAAGCAAAGGCTCGAGCATGGATTGTCTGCCACTTGTAGGCAGGAGTATTGATTGTGGATGAAGGCAAGGAGAGTTGCTCCTTTGTTACTGTTACTGTCACGTACAGTCAAGGCAGAGACGGGAAAGGAGACTAGGAAGAAACAAGGGTAATGTCAGAGTTATAATGCACTTTATGATTGAAGCAAACAGTGTTCTTAGAATATATGTGCGCCAGCAACCGGAATGATAAAACAATCGTACCTGTCTAAAGCAGAATCCATCTCCCTGCCAGGAAATAATTGGAATAGAACTTATTAATTTCAATCCTGTATTCTCAATTCTTTAATAGACAATCCGGAGTGCAGTGCCCGGCAGCCATCGTCATCTTGAAGCAATGCATCATATTAGAATACTCCGGGCATTTTTAATGGAGTGCCCAGCCAGAAGGCATTCATGATATGTGATGATTTTCGCATTGAGCCAGAGCATACATCGAAATCGAAATATGTAACTGGAATTATCAGTATTAGACATGCTTAGTTCATGTACATATGTAAGTGTTCATTAATTGATAAGCAATTGCTGCGCTCGTAGTGTGAACGGCCCCATACGTATACCACCTGGTCGGTCCACTGAAACCAAGATATTTTCGTATTTTTTCATCAATGGACCAATATCTCCTTCTGTAAAAAATGACACTCGACAGATAAAATTACCTGTCAAGATATTCCCGCTCGTTGAGCTTTACTTTTTTCCGCGCAATGATTTGTGACCAACGACCAGGTGTCATTTTTATAGGAGACAAAAAAATGCTGCCAGTTCGCGCGTCTGAGCTGATAACCGCCGTGACTGCTGGAGATATTATTCAAACAATTTTTCTCGTAGATTAAGGATCACTGATATAATCCTTGTGATCAATCATAGAATTGTGATTATGAATAAGGATTATACAGGATTATTGGATGAGTACGGAATGGAGTCGGGTAAGTCGCCAAGTGGACGCTGTAGAGACACGATGGCCATGTCCTAGCCACCGAGATGGAGTGTAAATTATGAGTCGGGTGACAACCTCTACTGTTATTGTGTTGTTGATATCAAATCTTTGATCATATAACGGTCTCTCCTGGTAAAAGTTCAGTCGAACGCTGTAGCGTCATTGGTTGTGTAATGTCCAATTTATCAAAAAGTGAGTTGTTTGTTTTTGATCAAGCGAAAGGGGTAATCACCTGGTTTCGGACCGACTGAACCGGCCGATATGACTGATCATAAATGTATCAATGTCATGCCTAAGTCAGAGAACCAAGGAACTTACAACTACAAAAACATTCAGATTCTCAAGTGTGAAGCCATGCGGCAGTGATTGACGTAAAGGCTTCTACTGTATTTATTAACGTGAATGATATAAGTAGATTTTGGTTTTTACGGATCTATCACCGGTAGCTTCTATGTACATTTCTACATATGATAAATCGCTACGTATCCAACAAACATATATACATACAAAAGAAACATTTGATCGAACTCTGCTCTAGATACAAGTGTGTTCTTGTACATGTAATTAATTTTTTTAAAATACGACAAAACTTACCTTAAGGCCCTGACAAACTGGGTTCTCTGTCTTCCTGGCTGTTCGTAATAGGTGGATTTGTTCGAATCGACGTGGTGACATGTTTGTTTGGACTTGACTTCGATAGTCTCACAAGTTTTGACTTGAACATTTGTATGCTCCGATAGCCATTGATTAGCTCTTTCTACAAGAATACTGAAAAGATATGATGGAGGCGGAAATGCAATAAAAGGCGAAGGAATGATTAAAATCAAAAGGTACAGGTAAATTTCTCATCGGTTTTCGGCAAAAACTCATTTAACGAAACTCCTATACCACCTATGGTTTCAGAGGTTTTGCAGCCTATGTAGTGTCTTGATGATGACGTCCCTGTAGCAATATGTTGGTGAGTTATAAATGTCTAAAACAGATCGTACAATGTATATTGCTTCGAAAAATTCTTGCAATTATTCATGTCAGCTTCATTTCATATGACTGTATCAATAAAATTTAATTATAAATTTCGAATTAATTTGTCTTTTTACTTATTTATTTTTCAATTGTCCAAAAGGTCTTCCAGCAGTGCTAAAGTTCAGTCAAATCACTTTTTGAATTGATAACAACCATCTAAAAGTCGAATTATAGCCTGTTTGATATGCAGTCATCACATTTCTATGCGTTTGCACTTCGTTGTCCAATACTGCATAGCGTATTTTGACAGGCTTAAGTCAGTGCACTAACTTAAGTTGTATGGTGCGTTGTATTTTTGTACACTGTGTAAAGATGATTGATATACTTACCGGAATAATAAAAAATATTCAATTCTACGTAGTATGACTACTGTACTGATTCGGGTACAGCTACCAATTCGGGTTCGGATCAATGCATGGTGTCAAAATGGAATGATAACCGTCAATACAATAACCTGGGCAATGGCTTGTTTTAAATGGAGACTTTTATAGATAGTAAGGTGAACCATACTACGGTTTCTAAGCGGTGCACTTCATCGTGAATCGGCACTATCGTATATTCAAAACCAAAGAAGTCGGTAATTCATTCGTAGATATTGTTAAGAAGTAAATTAACCACGAGTTTCATCTCCGTGTTAGCCATGCACAATTACTAAGTGCTAGATATTCCAATAAAGGTTTGTTTGGATGCAAAACAGGCTAGTAAGATGTGCATTTATCGTATCAACTAATTAACCTTTTTGGAGTGTAGATATCTATGGATCTCAGTGAGTCATAGACATCATTTTTATTCGGCGTACATGTAAGTCATATATATTCACATACATTTGTTGTAACCATAAATGATAATTTATAACCATACTACGTGAGTCGTATACATGTAAGAATGTATGACCAGTGGCAAGTCAGTAACATGTACATGTACGTGTACAAACATGTTATAATTGATAATCATTTATAACAATATCTCTACTGCGTATAGCCGGTTACAATATGTATCCGAGATCATTATTGACAAAAAAAACAATTCTATACGGTGCATATTTCGGGAGGAGGTCAGTTTTACAGTGCAAGGGATTCATACATCCAAGAATTAATAAAGACTAGCCCTCTATCAATTCTTGATACATTTGATAGACAAGATTCCAGAAAATGGCCGACGATGCATCCCGAGAGTTGCCCTGAACAATAGATCGTCACGGGCAAAGTTCTGAAGTTGTTTGCACACGGGCTATCCCATTGTCCAACGATCCGGCATTTTCTGGAAAATCGCCTATTCAATCTGTGCAGGGCTGTAGAAGACAGCAGGTATTCTACCATGTACGCATGTTGTGTTTATACATGAAGGAAGAGTCCATTGACTGTGCTCTTTATTGTGTAGGGGTGGCAAGTGCACATTTTGATGCAGCCGAGATGTAACCTTATTTTACGGTCGACATTTTCTTGGCCTCGCGGAACAAGCCATGCACCCTAAACAACCAAGAATGTGGCCAATAGCCTCGACCTTCCGGTAATATAACGAGTGTACGATCGTCTACGGTGTCTAGTGTGGGTACGTCGAGGTCGGGACTGGTATCTTTCTACTGTGCATGGAAGGGGGAAACAGTCAAAGTAACTTATCGCAACTTCCAGACGAACGTGTGAACGAAGAACGATGAAATGTCAAGACAAAACGATACAGATTTCGTATCTTTACCTTTCGTGTATGAGCAGACGAACAGCATTTATTTTTGCACCTATACCTATATAGGCCTATATCTTGACTACGTGTTCAGTTCAATCATGAGGATGGTTATGAGTGATGACGTCACACATTATAAACGTTTGAAGTGAAGTACATTGTAATACGTACATCACTGGAGATAGCGGTACACTTGTTCTATTTCAGGAAAGAAGAGTTCATTCTTGACCATTTATTTGTTATTTAGGGTGGTCAATTCCACTAAGCCTGGGAATTCATTGCATCATTCGAGTGCACTTCATGCTACATGAATATATAGCCCGACATAATACATGACAAATAGACAGTAGACTTCCCTTCCCAATATAGAACAATTAGTGTACCAATTTCGTAAACAAATTTAAGTTAGGGAGATTTCAAGAAGTACCGCATATTTTGATAGCAGTTGATATAGAGTTTACCTTTAATACAGAGAATACACAGCAAGAAACTGACAAATTTTGTAAATTATGTTTACCTTAAGCCCCCCCCCCCCCCCCTCCCCAAAAAGAAGAAGTTTATTCCTCGCGGCACTCCAACCAGTGGTGGAAGGTCATACGATCTTAATGTAACTTAAATGTGTTAATGACACATGTCGGGCTGACATTTGAGCACGGGTGACATTCATTGTTCACTAACAAAACATCAAAATATTGTAGGTGTTACAAGATTGCTAAAGCTTTATTGATTTATCATGAAATATGAGACAGGTTTTATGGTTTATAATTTTCGCAATCAATAAATCTTAAAGAAAACATCCAACTGTATTGAATATTGATCAAATTAATGTACACGAGTTCTAAAATGTGCTCTGTTTTCTATTTTGACAATTTTTCGTATCACGGGGATGGAGTATTCCGCCGCATTTCGAGTGTGGCAGTCCATTAAGCAGTCGAGTTGACACTGGCATTTTGAAATTGAAGAATCCTTTGATCATTTTATAATTCGATTTGAATCAAGTTACAGGCCGCTAAAGTGCTGGTGTAACGTTTTTGAGTGTTTCCGTTTTGAGTGTTTCCCCTCGTTGTATGAGTGGGAAGGCTTAAAGACAGTTTGCTCAGTCCCCCCTATTAAAAATAGCTGTTTCTTGTGCTTGTAGGAAGCACTGGAATATTGCAAACAACTACAAACGTAACACCGGTGTAAATTAGAAAATGCCCCTTGGAAAATTGTTCGGCCCTATTGAATTCTGACGGATGAAGGTATATTGTTCTTTAGAGGCCCTAACCGCCAATAGCTTAGATATTTCAAGCGCATGATATAATCCTTTGTTCCCGGACAGTTTATTCTAGGACATTTAAAAATTCTACACCGCCACTCCAGAATCGTGTTCTAGTTGTTGGAAACCGAGAAACTGGCCTTACTTTGATTACCATCTCGTTAATGTTGACCCAGTGGCACTACTAATTAACAGAGGTTCCATTTACACAACGACGAAGTAATATCATGTCGTTATGGGTGCACTCAATACCGACCAGTGGCACTACAATTAATTTGCGCGAGACTGTTGACATACCGACTACGTAATCACATTACATTGATGTAGCTGAGCATAAGCATCATCAGATCATGGCAGTACTTTAGTAACCAATATGCCGAACAGGTCTACATATAAATGGTATATCAGATTCGAGACGTTAAGAGATCCACACAATGATATACATATCACACTAACTTTGAGAACTTTATTATTAAACGGCATTCTAGAACAATATATTCTGACACTCATTTGCACAATATACGCGCATACATGTAGTTTGTTTACATCTTAAAATGGTAATATTTTATTTCAAATGATATTACCGTGCCTTATCGCTTCCACAAAATGCCTCGTGAAATAATTGGTTGTGACATTTGTAGAAACTAATTGGTATATCATCGGAAAAACCATGGTATGATTACTGTTATTACAATTCTCATAGGATAGCTCAACAACACTAGTTCCCGGATTCTACTCGATGGCCTGCCATGTTCATTTAGTGTCCACCTAATTTCAACAAGAGAAACGGGTGGGAGCAGTCTTTTCGTTTGCATCATTTTACTAATTGCTGACAGGAAAATAACTGTGTCATGATCTGCCTATAAATTGCCACATCAACATTTAATTATCGGTTGGTTGGCCACGTAAAGCGAAATATTGCTCTACAGAACTCAGAAATTTTGTAGCCAAAGAATTAGTGATTTCGCACGAGTTAGAAAATCTTGCTGAATTTCCACGAGCCGATCGTAATATATACCATTACTTTGATTACATTACATGTACACGTACTTAAAACTCATTATTGTATAGAGTGAAAAATGTTATCTTATCTTGCCTAGATGAGAACTCACATGATAGAGCTTCACAAGCATGAGATGTATCAATGAAAACATATGTTTGTTCAAAACCCCCATCATAAATTTATGACTGATTTTCATTTTGCTTTTACTTTGTAATTTCTTGATTGGTTTCCTTTAAAGACGGGATGTGTTTTATCGGCAGTAGGAAATATTGAACACCAGCATTCTTCGCCGGAAACGATCATTAGTCAAGAGAACATGACTGCAAGGAAACATAAAACCACCTAGTTATGGTTTTGAAGTATGTATAAGATTTGGTAAAACGATATCTACAGGTTAATTGATTACATGTACATGTACCGCTCATGATATGAGATTTTGACTGTTTCTTCCATGTTTCCACAAGCGGCCATGATTGCCTTGTCATAACCGCTGCCGTCAAAACGAGGCACAGTGCATGGGCGCAGAATGCATCATACACAGTTGACCATGATTTATTGTAATCAAGATGGTTTAGAATTCGCCACAACATGTCAAGCAGTGTTTCAGATGGACGACAAAGCTACGCAGGATTGCTCGGTAATAATCATTATCTTACTTCGTAATCAGCATACCTTTCAATAAAGGTCGCTATTGTGGTTCTCAGGGGAGCTCATTAGGCGGTCCTATTATTACAACACGACCACTGATTGATACCCTAAACCTTGTATCTGAGTCGTTCGTGACCACGACATCCACTCATAGAAGTAAAGGTTTTTTTCAGCTTCTGAAAAACCATCAAAGGTTTTTTGCCCAACAAACATCCTGCGCAGAAAGACCAATAACGCCACTGAGCAGCACAAAAATGTTTTGAAGTTTGAACAAAAAATGCAACATGTCACTTGAAGCGTTACCATAATATGGAGGAAAAATCTATTGAAAGATATGGTTGCCGAGTAAATTTCTCAGTCAGTGGCGATACGAATCCAAGCAACATTTGGTAAGAATTTTCTGGAGGAAGTTTTTCACTTCATTTCACAGGGTGCAACTAGCAACAATGTTTATTGTTGCTCACAATATATATTGTTGCTCACAATATATATTGTTGCTCACAATATATATTGTTGCTCACAATATATATTGTTGCTCACAATATATATTGTTGCCACAATGTCTATTGTTGTTACAATATCTATCGTTGTCACAGTGTCTATTGTTGTTACAATATCTATTGTTACTACTGTTGCCACAATGTCTATTGTTGTTACAATATCTATTGTTGTCACAATGTCCATTGTTGTCACAATATCTATTGTTGTCACAATATCTATTGTTGTCACAATATTTATTGTTGTCGCAATGTCTATTGTTGTAACAATATCTATTGAGTTTTATTGTTGTCACAATATCCATTGTTAACTAAGTTGTCTATTGTGACCGAGTATAATTAACAAATGAAACGGTCGATAAGATATCGAACTGCGCTGAAAAAAAATCAATCGAAGGGCATGAGTCAGGTTACACTGTGTTTTATAACACCTGGTAATTACAATATTGAGTATCATGTTACAATATTGAGAATAACATGGTGCACTCCACAACATGGTGGTCAGAGTGGGGTATTGTGAAAAATGGTAAGAGGATGTGCTGGGTGGATAGATTTCATCGGATAAGGAAGAGAATGAGATAGTCAGATTATTTGTTAAATATTTTAGAGAAGTTAACATTTAGATGAAGATTTAGTAAACTCTTAAGTTATTTCAAAGATGTACATTATATATGAGTAAGTTATAAAAAACAGTACAAATGTAGATTCAAGTCATATCATCAAACAAGCTAGCAAAAACATGTCATGACAAGGGCAGACTTTTAGATTATGCAGTTTCATAGTTAAAAGCAATCGTTATCCAGAATAATGCAAAATAGCGAAAGGAGACACACTCGTCAAGAAAACATATTCAAAAGATATTCAAAATTAGAAAAATATGATTTAATGCGAGTAAAGCTGAAGACAGAATTAAGCAAGACCTGTACACAGTATTCAAGTTCATGTCAAACTGAAGTTGTCAATTTCAGGTTTACAGTATTCGCTCCAGTACACAATTACATGTATATGGCATTCTCTCGATGTCTTTCCGGTTTGTATATTCTGTGTTGGTATCACTTAAAGGGGATTCCGCACGCCCAGCGCTTTAGCCTACTTTGTACATTTTCTCGGGCGGTGAAAATGCACATTCCCACTTCCTGTTTATAAGTCCGACGCAGATCAATTATCCTGGTCCGCTCTGATGAACATGTGAACAAGAGGGCCCCCATAGGCTTCCATTCAAAAAATCGCCTAAGACTTAATGATGCATTTTTGCTTTGATTCCGACTGAGGCGCCATTGTATTCATCGTACGAAATAAAATCACTTCAACTAACTTCAATGGATGTGAAAACAAGTATACAAATCAATATTTCAAATTGGGCAATTTGCAATTGACAATCTGTGAAATGAGTTATGAAAATGCGTTAGGTTCTCTTTGATATGACCACAGTTGATATTTTTTCGTGAATTCATAATTTACCAGGATGTCCAACGATGTTTGTAAAGACGTTGTTACTTTACTTCCAAATTTTGTCAAATATATTTTATATATATTATATCTATTATATCTATATGTATTGATCGCAAAGATAATGATTTCGCATTAAAATTTAGATGGATTTCATGTACTAAGTGAACTCAATCGTTTAACACAGATATCCGTTGGTTCTGATCGTTTTGTTGAGTCTAACTTCAATGGCGTACTTGGGCGACAATTTTATTTTCAGATTAGTACAAGTGTATTTAGCATGACTGACGAACGGAGTTCATGGATGATGTCATCACATATAAAAAGTAAATTTTCCAAGTTTTTTTAGTACTGACCACATAGATTAATTTCCTGTAAACCGCCAAATTTTCATAAGGGTGTTTTTAATTTCGCTGATTCGGCAAATAGCTGAGAAAATCAAAACAAAATTTTGTAATCGCAAAAATAAAAATCGTGAAAAGTAATTAATTTTTTTCGCTAATCACAAAAAATAAAATAGCACGAAATATTTGCGGTTTACAGAACAGTTATCTTTATGTATGTGGTCAATATGAAAAAAAATCTTGGAAAGTTTACTTTATTTGTAATGGCATCATCCATGAACTCCGTTCGTCAGTCATGCTAAAAACACTTGTACCAGCACAGGTTTTATCTCTTTGATGCTGTTAACCGATTTTAGTGAGGGTAAGAACGATGATGAATAAGAAAGGGGAAACAGAGTAAGTGTTGCGTGAAATCTGATCATATTCAGACAGATAAGCAAAGGCGTTTTGCTGACAGAAGACAGAACTGTGCCCCAAGATGGGTCACTGGACAAAAAGGGTCTAAAGGAGTATACAGGTTTACTAAAATAATGCTAACAGGTTAGTGTAAAAGTTAAAGTATGGGTACTTACTCAAATCTCTCGTATTTTGGACTATTGAATAAGCCTTCTGGTTCAACACATTTTGGTACAAAATCCACAAAGTTCAATTTGTAGCCGGGGCCTTTGTTAGATTGTTTCTCTTTGGGCGGGCGGTATCTCACTCTGGTGGAGCTAATCCGACGCGATCCAACTTTGACTTTAACCCCCACAGTCGCCATGCTACAAGTACATTATTAAACCTCTAGCTAACCAAAAGGCTAAAACTAAATGCTAGCTGATCAGAATAGGAGCATTAAATAGTTGACTAAAACAAATACAAGTCTCTGTCGATTTTTTGACGAAACAGAAACAGATTCCCTCTCACCATTGACAAAAAGCAAGATATCAATACAGTGACTATTATTACTTCGTTTGAACTCTATGGGCCCCAGGCAAAGTTAGCACAAAACGTATTGTCATGTGATATTTGACATTTTGCTATATTCAGACTTGTTCTCTCTATACATAATGTATCGGTAGCTCCAACCCTTTTTAGACTGTTCACAGCGTCACTTACAACATTGAACAGAATCATCAGCTAGTAAATAGATTTCAAATGAACCCCTACAAATGTGGAGCATAACAGAAATAAATATATTGCTGTTAAAGGATGTTGAAACAAAACCATAAATCTCAAGCAGCCGACAGCAGCATAATGCGCGAGCCGGCAGTCCAGTTGCTCTGCCGATCCATGTTTTTCAGCAACCCTTTACAACCGAAAGAGTTGCCATGTGGCGCAAACCCGCATCGCATAATCCTTTAATGTCAACACTATATAAATCACACCGATTTCACTGCAACTTCCAAGCAATGCCACAACTTCGATCAAAAGAGAACAAAGGATCGCTTTTGATATGTTTTGCTCAAGGAATACAAGAAGATTACTAACGATAACATTGGACAGGCTGAAGAACTGCGAAGCAAACCGCCTTTCAGATATCCGATCGCGCCAATTTATCTGCGTCGATATAAAATATGGAAGGAAGAATTAATTAATGCCGGGCGGTGGTGAATTAGTTAACTATCGTTACTAACAAATCAGCACTCAGCATAAGAAAAAAATATGTGTACTTACTCGAATCGCTCGTATTTTGGACTAGTGAATAAACCTTCCGGTTCGATACATTTTGGCACAAAATCCACGAAGTTTAATTTGAAGCCGGGCCCTCTGTTTGGCGATTTCGCACTGGACGGGTGATACCTCGGTCGTGTTGAACTAATCCGACGGGATCCGACTTTGGGCTTAACCCCCACAGTCGACATGCTATAGCTACATTATGTAACCGCTAGCTAACCGGTCGCTAAGGCTAAACTAGCTTACAGAAGAATAACAACGCCAGCATCACCATTGAGATGCTTGTAATCATCTTATGCGCCTAACAGCGGGTCAAGGTCGGCGTATCGAGAATTTATGCAGATAAATTTCAAACTCGGTGTTGCAGACGACACAAGGGGCGCTACCATAAAATGGCGATAAAGACCAATAGAATGTAGGCGTTCCACGATTAATATCCTCAATAACAGTCACCACGAATCAGCTACAAATGCGGAAAGCTCGGATGGATTGCACACACGCGTAGCGAAACAACTTGTTGATGTTTTAATTTTGATAGCTGAAAATTCGTCAGATCTATAGCTTTCTTCAGAACCGGGCTTCAGAACTTAATGTATTGCCATGAAAAATAATGGTAACATCACGGCGTTGCCGGAAAAGGGCTGAGCAACTGGACGCGGTCTAAACTAGGAATAAACAATAAATAATGACATGTAATTCCGAAACTGAATATCCAATAATTTGAAGCAAAATTGATGTTCATGTTTAAAATTTTGGAACAGATAAAATAGGTCAAGCACTTGAGTCCGGCAAAAATTGAAATCGGACATCCGTTGTGGACTATATCCACAGCGGATTTGTCGATTCATAATTAAGCCTATCAAAAATGATTTATGAGCGCGCAGTAGCAAAAACTGCCGCTGGGCAACATGAAATATGGTTTCGAATTAACATAGTCACAAAACACGGAGAGGTTCTAACGTTTTTGGCTTGTACCCAATCATTAATCCGCCGTAAGTGAAGACAACACAAGGAGAAGAAAATTCAAATTTGGACACTCTTTTCCCGGGACCGCTCAGCAGGTTCTGCTCATTCGTCGGTGGTGCTCCGCGATGATCTGGCCCTCACGCGATGATCTGCCTCTCATCATTCGATGCAACTGAATGGCCGCAATAGCTCCGTTCCACCTGACTGCGCGTCGCAGTGATCAATATACCTTTCTGCTCAGTGGGCCGTGATCGACTTGTAGTACAAATCCAATAAACCCATCATCCACGGCGCGCGGAAAGTGATCACCGATGAAAGATTTCTTGGAGGCAAATTCTAAGGCGTTTCTCGTGGTTACGACTATTTGACAAGATTTAATACAAGAAAGTGTGAAAAATCAAGTCTCGTTGATTTAGGGGGGATTATTGGATTTCTGTGAGGCTGTTCCGCTGAGTGCGCTTTCTTCGACTTGATGATTTTTGTCACGAAAATTCTTAAGTGTGCCGAACATATGACATTAGATAAGAAAGATAGTGTACAAAATAAAGAATACGGTGGATTAAAAGGAAGAAAAATCACCAAACTTTAGCTTTTCAATCAACAAATGGAACCCAGGCTGAGGCCATCTCACTTAAGTTAAGAAATGAACCGAACACATTTACAGGTCATTGAGTTGCAGCGGATTTGTTAAGATACATTATGGTATTCTTTCCACGTTTGTACCATTTCTCACCAACATTTCCTTTTTCTTCGGTCCTACAACTTTTTTCAGTATCATTTCATGCCGTCTCAGGGAAACGATCATCAATATTGTAGGAGGTGGGGTAATCTTGAGCCAAACTCTGACACTCACATTAAAGATTAATGATAGAGAGCTACATTGGGGATTGCAAGAAAGTTTGTCTTTCAATGTGCCTGCAGTGTAGACTCGAATGGCGCCAACGATCATGTTTAAAAAATATATCTTTAACTTGTATGATACACATGTATCGCCGCTTTTTGCAACACTCAACGATAATGTGGGTGCTCGCTATAAACGTGTACAAAGGACGTAATTGTATTGCCTGTACGTGTACACCGAGGCTACATATTATAGACAGTTTTAATTTGTAAACATCATCATTTATTATTTGCATGGAACATTTTATAAGGTGATGGCTTGAGAACTATTTCTTAATGTGTGAGACACTTAAATATCACAATCGTTCCTATGGCAATTAAATCAAATACATTCGATTATAGCAAAACATGTAATCTTTACACACATATCTTATAATAAATACGTCTGATTATCAACGATATTACAAGCATCCGTGTATTTAATGAAATAATTAGATATTTTTGATACCATTTTCACGAGCATAACATAGCTTCTGGAACGAGTGGTTGATTGATAAACTCGCCACCTTTCCGAATAAAGAAGAACTGGTTCGTGTCACAACGAAGATATCGTGTGCATCCTGGTAAAACGTTTTTGAGTGACAAGTCTCAACTTGACACGTTTATCTCTTTTCTGAATGACTTTTGTGAACTGTCTCATTGTGGGAGAATCATCTGTATTTCATATTATTTCATTACAATTTGACCGTTATTCGCCGCTTCAAAAGAACAATATACATGTATACTGGTTATTTACAAATATGCTCTTAACCACTCGATTTTATATCGAGGAATTATTCTATCAGGCTGTAGCATTTTACCAACAATAGTTCATTCATTTTCCTACATCCAGGTCCACTAATTACGTTACAGCACAAAATCCCAACCCGCGTTTGAACAGATCAGATTTTTATGCATTTTCATAATGGTACACCTTAGATTCGAAGGGCTGCTAAAGTTGATGGAATGACACGATTAAAACGCTGTGTGAACGTATTTAATGACGTGGCATTACCGTGGAATCTTTCCATTAAAGTACCATAATGAACCTCATGGTATAGGCGCCTGATGACCGTATACTCTTCATTTTAAAATATCGAGATTTATGCCACTATTAACTGTAAATTATTCCAATTTTGCAGCTTTTTAAATACATGTAATAGCGATACAACAACTTTGGGGTCATTCAGTCAGATCTGTACGAGAACAACATTGTATTGAATATGCTGTTCGACGAAGTGCTCGACCAAGTCGGGGAGTTCAAGAAATATCAAATAAGATGTTTTTTGTTATCTCAGTATATGGTTTTGATGCTGGGATTCGGTGTGACTATGCTGCCAGTATTCATATTGGCAACACCAAAACATCGGTAAGTCCAAATCCAAATTTTTGTTCTTTGTCGGTCTGAAAATTTGCCAAAATCTTCAAGAAAAAAAAGGCACGTCTTTTGTGACCCCCTCTTAGCTACGGCCTTAGTACATGTAGCATCATGAGAGGTAAATACTTGTCTTGGACACTTATTCAACGCCGACGTCGTTAAAATCATGGTAATTTGTTGGTTCCTTTTCGAATTAGATGTGCCATTCCCGGCATAAATGACACGTGGGCGATTCAAGATGACGACCATGAGCTGCTCCTTAACCAGACGATCCCGCCAGGATCGCAGTGCACCTTCTTCGACTTCCAAGACAATGGTACTGAGAAGCCGTGTGCTCTTTGGGTGTACGATAACGAAATCTTCAGACCGTCAGCAGTTGAGGAGGTAGGTCCACACCCAAACATTCCTAGCTTCATACTTATAACTTCGTTCAGAACATCAGTCCGGTAAGCGATTTTTTTTCCTGAACCTTTGGAGCACTTTAGTGTACATTTGTACAGGGACTTTCAGCCAATCAGATTTCGACAACCACATGACGTCAGAAGTCTTAGAAACTTTAGAGCAGTTGGTAGAGTGCTCGTCAGAAATAGCAGAGTACGATGTTCGATCCAAAGGTCGCGAGTTCGAATCCGGTTATGGACAACACTTTTCTTTTTCTTTTTTATTCTTTATGTTTTCTTTTTATAATGCGTTTCTTTTCCCTTGTTATTTCGATTTTAGATATTTGAGTTATTTCTGCTGCCTGCAACATACCTACAGAAAGGACAATAACAATAGCCCATCTCCAAGATCCAAGGGATAGTCAGATATCATATTGAGTATGAATATACAATGAGACTTGTCTCATGTGAATGGTCTTCCTCTAGTATAAATATGTTTCTCTACAATGAGACTTGTCTTTCGATACTGCCTCATGTGTATGGTCTTCCTCCAGTATATTTTGATACTGTATGCTTTAAATTTGAGTAACAAGCACAAAACAATACAAGCTTTATCGGATTCTGATTGGCTGAGAACCTGTGTACAAATGTACACTGTACTGTCCGAAAGGTTCAGGAAAAAAATTCGCGTCCGGGAACATATGTAAAAGATAAATTACGCATAAGTATGGTCTGACAAAAAGATATCTCGAACGCAACTGCATGTCAATGTCCTTGGTATTCAAAATGAATCTTTATGCAGAGCCTTTCGAAAGACTGCTTTTGCACAAACAATTTTGAAAAAGTTTGTTATTGTTTTTATGCTGTTTAAACTGGCCACTAGAGGTAATTTTGCTAAGAGCAACTAAGGATTTTTAGGCTACACTGGGTGATTTTAAAGTCACACCCGCCAAAGACGAGCCGCCACGTTTCAGCGTTCGGTAATGGTGCTTTTGTGGGGTTTTAACCTTTATTTATTCCTCATTTTTACACGGCCACATCGATACGTATCCTTCGTTTCAGTTCAATACTGTGTGCGACCGGAAAATATATCGTGCTGTTACGAACATGGTATATTTCATGGGACTACTTTGCGGAGGCCTTGTTGGGGGACAACTGTCAGACCGGTAAGAATAACATGACTGGGAACTTAGTTACAGGCAGTAATTATGTCGTAGGTCTACTTTGATTTCCAGGGATAAAACAGAATACATTAAACAATCTCGAACACAACAACCTGTCTCTGTTCTTTACGGCTGTTATCGGCTTTCACTCGTAGAAATGGAAGCTTTTGAAAAACCTTATGCGCTTTCGACTAACAATAATTTGAGATTCTAAAAAAGCTACAACAAACCTCTAAGAGTGGGGCCAATTATCACTAAAAGGTGACTTGATTTTTCTCAAGAATGTCAATTGGTGTGGTTATTTTATTGGTAAAGCCAACTCGAATGCTTGTTGCTGATAACACGGATGCAATGCGTGCTAATACATCCCTGCTGGTGACGACAAGGTTCATGACATCCTTCTCCAAATTACCAAAAACATTAAAAATCACACATTTACAAATATTTGTCATTATTCATACACGCTTTGTATTCTTTTCAGATTTGGCCGGAGGGTGGTGATATACGTCGCTGTTTTCCCATTCGTTATAGCGTCGAACGGGATGGCGTTTTCCCCCAATATCTTCGTCCTCATGGCATGTAGATTTGTCCAGTCAACGTGCTGTATGAGCTACTTTGCAGCCGCGCTCGTTTTGTGTGAGTACTTGTATATCATCACAAAGATTTCGTGACGATCAAAATGTTAGAAAGCACAGTCTCTCATGATTAATTTTTCTTGCAATAGACCCATGAAAAAGGTTAGCTCTCTTGAGAAGAAATGAAGCTTGACATGACTTATAACGAGTGGCGGCTTTCTTTCATGAGCATCCAACAAATGCAAGTACAAATGGTTGCATTGTTCTTTTCTATGATAAAGTTTGCATTTCAAAAATCGTGTTTAGCAGGCGTATAGTAAATAGTTACCCGATGATGCGCGTATATGAGGGCAATGAAGAAAACAACTTTACGCAAGTAATGTATTGGTGAAAAATGAATAGCGCCATGCATCAAAATATTTGGCCTGCAGAAGGAATTACTCAATCATTACAATCATTGTATGTTTCAAGCATAAAACGAATTCATCAAACTATTTTCTTCTGATGAAACCTTTTGATGTAGTAATGGAACTTACTGGTCGTAAACGCCGCTCAATGATCGCCCCTATGACGGATGCGGTCTTTGTCTGTGGATATGTCCTGATGACCCTCCCAGCCTATTACATACGAAACTGGAGATATCTCACCTTAACTGTCGGGGTCTTTCAGTTACCTCTCGTGGGCCTTGGGTGGTAAGTATGGGACATACGTTCACTGTCAATAAATTGCTTTGGATAACTATGTTTTGTACTCGGGCAAAACCTTGGCTATAATATAAGTAAACTAACGATGATTCCGTTTTGGGGTTTGCTACACGGATCAGTCCTTTGCACGTACAGTATTTAGTAATAATAATAAGAGGAATTTTTATATGAAGCACTTTAGTTCGGACTATGATCGTCAGAAAAGTGTTGGGCATACGAGCCTGGCGGTGCTGCCAAGCGACCAAATCGAAACTTCATGGTCTTATACTCCCGTTTAAATGTGGGGCATCTTGAGAAGATGCAAAAACCTTTGAGGTCAAGATGGAGCCACAAGGAATTGGTCATTCCCATTACATATAGTCGTCGGTCACATCGCATCTCGTGGGATTCTTCTGCTGCAGGTTCATACCCGAATCACCTCGTTGGCTGATGACGATGAACCGCAAGGAAGAGGCGGAGAAAATAATCCAAAGGGCGGCACACGTAAATGGCAGGAAAATACCAAAGAACATCCTTGACAGTGTTGATGCGCATGTTTCAAAGGAAGAGGGGAACTTCCTGCAACTGTTAAAGTACAGAGCGACCGGTGTGCGTTTGATTGTTTTTGGTGTAAATTGGTAAGTGAAGCAAGCCCATTCAGATCTAGAACTCTTAACGACGAACTTTGATATGGAACTCCCGCTTACATCTATGTTGCTTGACTGTTGTATCATAGGATAGCGAAAGAATAAAACAATACAAAAACACTCAGGTTTTCCAAACTATCAGAGGTACTCCGTCCGTTGCTTCCTCATTGGTGTAACGGAGTTCGGGTCGGGGTGTATAAATGGTGTCCAAAAGTTAGGGACGCTCTACGATGAAGTTTTGATTATACATGTACACCAAAGAATGTAAAAGATTATAGGTAAAGAAGAAATGTATTATAAAAATGTCATGGCTAAAAGGTTGGTTGCAACAAATATATATCGGTAGTAGGACTATCTGAATTTTCTTCTTACAGGGCTGCAGCTTCCACGGTCTATTATGGTCTTAGTTTAAATGCCGGCAACCTGTCTGGCAACATCTTCGTAAACGTTGCCCTTTTGGCTGCAATAGACCTTCCAGCAGCTATGTTCATCCTGTTTGCTCCAATGAAGTTCGGGCGAAAGCGAACACATGCTTTCTCTTTTCTCCTGGGCGGAACTGCTTGCCTGGCAACCATATTGGTGGTAGTCTTTGGAAGGGAAGGTAAGGTAACAAGGAAATTATTTATCCTTTGGCATCAGATCTCAGTGTCGGAGACAGAGTCCAGTTAATGTAACAGACCATATTTGTTAATTCCCGGTATGGGAACTTGGAATAGCTCGAAATATCCTTAATCCATTGCCGTATTTGCTTTAAAGGGGGTTAGAAGCAAGCGACTGATGGTTTTCAGTTGATGAATATGTCAAGCACTTAACTGTATTTAACATGTAAGCCTACATGTATTTCGTCATTATAGTTACCTGGGCTTACCAATTCCTCTCAATCATCGGGAAGTTTGGCGCAGCCGCCGGTTTTGCCTCAGTCTACCTCTTCACGATGGAGCTCCACCCAACTGCTTTACGAAGTCAGTCCTTAGGATTCTGCTCAATGTGTGCAAGGATAGCAAGCTTGTGCGCTCCCTTCATTTCTGACCTGGTAAGCTATATCTACTTTGAATTCCAATGAAAACGTAGCTTCTTAAAGCTCTAGAAATCGGCGTGGATCTCGAACCATCTAGGAATTTGTAAAGCACCGGCAGCCAGCATTACGCGAAAACTGGCAAAGGTTGCATCGTTCATGTCCCTGTACAGCAGGTACAGGTCAAGACTCATTGAGAGAAAATAAAGGAAAAATGAATGAGACTGGACTAAAAGACTCATTTCACTTTTCAGGGCACTTACATGCCAGGACGATTCTCTGAAGCAATGCCATTGATCGTGTTTGGCCTTCTCAGCGTGATTGCCGGATTAACCAGTTTTTTTCTACCAGAGACTCATAACAGGCCATTGCCAGCATCAATAGAAGAGGCTAGGAATTTCGGCAGGTGTGCATGTACAAAACAATATACATCCTCTTTGAAGTAAAACTTGTATCAGGAGCATTATCAAGGAATTTATTACATAGATAGTCTTCGAGAAATCAGGTTGCTTTCTCCGAGAACATTCATCTCATCCTCTGTTCATTAATTGTGAATATCAACAATACGCATATCTACAATTTCTGTTTCAGAAGGAGCAAGCATCCAACATCAAACAAAAGAGACACAGGAGATAAGAACAACATGGTTGAGCTCTAGCAAGACTGAATGACACCATGTCATGCATCTATGCTCACTCAGTTCCTCACCATGGACACAGGCTCACTCAGTTTCTTGCAACATGGACATATGCTCCAATGGACCTTGTCCACATAGTTCCTTCAGCATGATGTGTTACAAAGTGTATAACAATGGACCTTGTGCCATGCACCCATCCTATGCTCACTCAGTTCCTTGAGCATGATATGTTACAAAGTATTGGATAAACTGTTTGAGAATTAGAACTGCTCAATAAACCACTCAATGTATGAAGCAAGGACTAAAGTTGGCAATTCTTTATAACGTTCTGGTACCTTTAATTTGCAATATCTACAAAATATATACATTATACAAAGACAATTGCTTCAACTGCATCTATTTGCCTGCTCCTCCTCGACAAGGTGGCGATTTGTGAACTGTTTGGTTTGAATTTTCCCATTGTTCTGGTGTCTTAGCCTGAAATTAGACAAGAGATTAATTCCCCGGTTCAAAGGGGACCTTCAGGCAGGACGCCCAAATTCAAACTCTGAACGTGATTAAAATTTTCTCTCAATTAAATTAGGATAAATTGATATATGGAGCATGTCACATCTAAGCTCGCAGATGGATTAAACTTACAGTAATTGATAATGCATGAACAGTTTTCTCTAGCTCTTCCTGTAGCACATGGTTGACCAGTCGGTGTCTCTGGAAAAAAGACAGACTTGGTTACCAATTTCATAAATAGGTCCTCAAAAAGGCTCCCACCACACATTTAATTTACCTAACTAACCTTTCGTGGACATTCTTTGAAAGGATCGTATTCTGGATTCTCACTCCATATCAAAAACTAGTAGAGGACAAAAGAGATGAAATAAACATGTGGCCATGCAGTTGCTTCATCACGGAATTCGAAAAACTGCAATCAGCACTCCCTCAAAGAAGATAGTCAAAGGCAACTTACTTTGATTAAAGGGAGCCCAGTGAATTTTTCTGAAACAACCACAACTTTAAAATGGCTTTCTGATCCTGAAACAGAGTAAAGATGAAATAACACTTTTTCAGTTAAATACTAAAATCTTTGAAAGAACATAAGAATAGAACATCTTGATATGATATTTTGAAAATACTTAGAAGCCATCAATGCTCATTTTAATAACAAAAATACACTTATCAAGTGTAGTGATGTCAAAGGTCTGTGCGGATCAGATGAAGGACAATGTTAGGAAAGGTAATATTTGTGCAACTCCTTTTTTAATTTCCACAAGACATTTGAGATAGTAGGAAGATGCCACCAATACACCAATATACCTTTTGGTACATTGTGCATGTAACTCTCATTCATCACATCGAGGTGCACAGGCTGTAACTCCAGACTTAACTTTTCCCGTATACTGGTCTCTACTGGATTCATCTACAAAAACAAAGAACAAGGATTTATAAGGTACAGAAAAGAAGCAATGAATAATCACACTTCTTACTCAACAAGGACATTAGTAATGTCAGTGGTGGATCCAGAAATCAGGGAGAGGGGGTGCAGCCTCACCTAGATAGGACTGAGGGTATGTGAGAGTTGAAATAAAGTTCTTAGGCACCCATGAAAAATCACTGCATTCTGACGAAATGACGGGGACATGCCCCACCCAATAAATTTGCCAGTGGAATGTCTCCTGGCATGTCTCACTGTACCGGTAGACCCCTTACTGTTGTGATCCTGCAATTTTAAACTCAATGGTAGATCATAGATACTGTCCTTGTAGGCCTACTATGAGGGTGGGGCATACAGTGTAATGCCAGGTAGGCCTAAATGAACCTAGGCATATTCTTGTTTGCAGTTGCTCACCGTTGACATGCTTCTCGCAAGGATTTGACCCGAGTCCACAAGAGCTTGTATTCTAAGGAGCTGTCCGATTGCTGGAATAAAAGGATATATCTGGTTTTCATGGGGTTTCAACTGTATTAGCGACTGACAACCACAGTGAGTACAAGTGGGAGGTAGTTATATTGCGGGATAGGACGGTGAAGGAACCCACAGAGTGATTTCATGATTTGAACGGTTCAGCTTTAAAAACGTTATTTTCACCGTGATGGCGCTCTCTAGAACATTCCTGTTTATCAATTGGATTTCATCAATCAAAAAATGGAGCACAGAACTTGATAAAAAAGAAACAAAACTCGTACCTACCTCGATTCATTTATTCTTTCACAGGCTCTCGCGCTTAAATGGGACAGGGTGGATTAGATAATCAGGAAAACGTAGAAACTGTGAAGTCTTTCCTAAAAGCTGGTGTGGATCATCATGCTATCCGCGCCATCTGGGGTGCGCGTTTAGAACTGAAATATCCCTGATCCCAGTAGTCTTTCTGGCGGTCCTGGCTGATGAGAGAGATGATACAGTCACAGCCAGGCCAAATCAATATTGGCTGCTCCACCGTGTTGACAACATGATGAGAGAGATAAGACAGTCACAGCCAGGCCACATCAGTATTGGCTGCTCTGCCAAGTTGTCAACAACATGGTGAGAGAGATGAGGCAGTCACAGTCAGGCCGAATTAGTCCTGGCTGCTCGACCGTGTTGACAAGGTCAGTGAGAGAGATGAGACGGCCACAGCCAGGCCAAATCAGTCTTTGCTGCTCTGCCAAGTTGTTGGACCAAGCTCGTTCATGCTCATTCGGGCCATGTTGGCCCAGGTGCGGCAAGACATTGGTAGAAAGTCAATCTCATCAAGTCTGGTTGTGCCAGCATCTCCTGTCTATCAGGTCTGGTTGTGACAGCATATGCTGTATTATCAGGTCTGGTAGGTGTAAACTGTGGACGAAAGTGTGGACAGCGGCCCTCTAAGTTTGGTGGGCTGGCATTTCTTTGTCTTTCAATATATTTAAAAGAAATTGCAGTATATTATGCATTATAATCTTTTTAATGGGTCAGCGAAAGAAAAAAAAAAAAAATTATTTTGATGGGTGATTTTGATGACTAGTATAGCTCCTGACTGATTTACAGTAACCTTTCAACAGGGCTTCAGTGGTGCCGCCATCTTGGATCAACGAAAGTTGGTCTGAGAGAGGGCCAACTATTTTTGCCTATAACTGAATGATATTGTCATTGTCATTCAAATAAAAGTAGTTTTTGTGAAAGAATATTATTTGGACTAGTTAGAAATATCACAGTTTCAACAAATTCTTTGATAATTAGTCCACATTTGGACACTACACCTCGCATTTCCCCGTCCACAAAGTCAAAGGCCACTTCGAAACCTTCAAAAAAGCCCGTCCACTCATTGATCAAAATCACCCATCAAAATAATTTTTTCCTTTTTTTCTTTCGCTGACCCATTAAAAAGATTACAATGCATAATATACTTCAATTTCTTTTAAATATATTGAAAGACAAAGAAATGCCAGCCCACCAAACTTAGAGGGCCGCTGTCCACACTTTCGTCCACACTTTCGTCTACAGTTTACACCTACCCACAGAGTACTCACAGTGAAGGAGCATGGCACGTACACCAACGACGATAACAACGTCAAAATGGCTGCGCCCATGTTTACATGTGGGCAAAATTCATAATTTTATTTTAGCAAAATCTGACTGTTTTAAAAATCCAAAGGTAAGCAAAATACTCTCTATTCATTCTTTAATATCAGTTCTTGACATAAGAAACATTTCAGTTCAACATTTGGTACGAAAACTGGAAAAAACGTTCTGAGCTTTTTGCCCCATATGTCTCCTGTACCAAATGCACGTGCCCGATGCATTGGCATTGACAGACTATATAGCTACGCACTTATACTCCTCAGTTTGAGAGTTTGAGAATTTTGACACTCTGAAAATTCTTCTGTTCTACCTCGAGACAAACTGGTATAAACACAGCCAGATGGAGAAGTCCGATCAAGACTTACTCAGCAGGTGTTGAAGTGCCCCGAACCAACCTACTGAAAAAATTCACAAAACAACTATCTTACTGTGGATGGCTTTGCAGTTAAAGGATCCTAAGCATGGGCAGCGCAATCTTAAGATAGCGCTCATCAGGTATTGGTGCAGAACACATACATACTCAAAACACATCAGACAATCATAATGCAATATTAACTAAGCCATTGTGACCCTTGGTTCTTCATCTCTTCTTCTTCTAATGAGTATATATAGTCAGTTGTTGCACTGATGATAAAAATGTTCTGTGCATGCAACGATGCGTCGTGGGAACTTGAGGAACAGGTGAAAGGCATTACTGATACTGGTCAGTGCCCAAACAAACTCCTATGCCTTGGCTGCAGAATATTTAATCGCTCTTTACCAACATGATACAATTCTCCTCATAAACAGGACCCAAACTTGTAATTCAAAAATGGAAGAAGATAGCAGCCGAAAAGGTCATCGCAAGCGACATGCAGGACCAAAAGCAGAGAAGAAGAAGGCAAAGAATAAACATGAGCAAGATTTAACTGCCAGACAGAGGAACCCAAAGGCATTTGCAATCCAGTCTGTCAATAAAACAGAGAGGCTTGTGAGAAGGTGAGATATGGAGGACCTTGTTTCATTACATACTCCCTTTACATGAAGGTTATGATGTTTGGCCTGCAACTTTCAATTGCCTCGGATATTATTTGTTGGAAATACCATGTAGTTTCATTCAGATCTATCACCCTGCTGGTTAACTCTCAGACTCTTTTTTGCATGTAAAAATTCTTTATAAAATCCAATGCCTTGTTTTTAACCATAACTTTGGTTCTTTTACCAGGTCATTGGACGTTCAGGTCAAGAAGCACCATATTCCAGTTGTTGATCGGACCCCTCTAGAACCGCCACCAATATGTGTTGCAATAGTTGGACCGCCCAAGGTGGGCAAAACTACGCTGATGAACTGCCTGATCAAGAGTTTTACCAAAACAAAGTTATCCAATATCCAGGGTCCTGTCACTATTGTGTCTGGTAAGTTTCTTCATATTTGTATTCAGGCCATTACTTGATCAAGGGTGAAACTTTTTGAGAAATTCTGGTCCTACTTGGGGACGCAATATGACTATTTTGAAGGACATTTTCTAATTCTCTCTTCTTGAATTTTGAAATTGCTGGCACATTTTAACCCTGTTGGTTCTGCATCAGTTGTTCAACTCCTCACTTGAGTTATCCAGGGTCAGTGAGAAATACAAGCAATTACTCAAGACATGTTATTTAGGTTTCAGAGTACCGTAATTTCCTTTGTTTCATCATATCTTTTAGGTAAGAAGAGGCGAATAACCTTTATCGAGTGTAACAATGACATCAATGCTATGATTGATATTGCCAAGATAGCTGACCTGGTGGGTGATGATTGTTATGCTTCTTGCCTTTGACTTTTTGCTTTGTCCACTGTTGGTAGTACAGAAAGATTCAGTGTTAAGAATATTGAGGTGTGAGCATGCGAGCAAACTTGAATCATTATTGGCTCTTACAGACACTTCACAATATTTTGGTGATTACTAATATCACTGGAATTGATCAGAGATTTACAGAGCTGTTGTTTTGGTCAAACATGGCCAAGAACTCTGAACCAAACTTTAAGACAATGACATGTATGTTTTAATTTTTTCAGGTTCTGCTTCTTGTGGATGCCAGTTTTGGTTTTGAAATGGAGACATTTGAATTCCTGAATATCTGCCAGGTGCATGGGTTCCCAAAGATCATGGGTGTCCTGACTCATCTGGACATGTTCAGGAACAACAAACATTTGCGTAAAACAAAAAAACGACTAAAACACAGATTTTGGACTGAAATATATCAGGTGTGTAATCTCATTACCTACCGGCTAATGTAAAAACTCTTTTGTAACTCTTGAAGCTTCCTTGGGTAATTTAAGAGGGACTTTAATATTCCTTCTTATTCCATCTAGTATGTCTACTGGTACTGCGGATCAGTTGTTTAAAATATGATAATATTTGCCTTGAAATGCTTGTTTTCAGGGTGCCAAACTTTTCTACCTGTCTGGAATGGTGAATGGAGAATACCAGAAAACTGAGATCCATAATCTTGGACGGTTCATATCAGTGATGAAGTTCCGTCCCCTGCAGTGGCGAACCACTCATCCCTATATCATTGCTGACAGGTAAATGTAATAACTCATGCGTCTGGGTATAATCAACCACGTCTTCCCAACCTACTCAACAATTCAGTATGGCCTATCCCTTGCTCATTTTGGACAAACACAATCCAAGCAAGGTAAAGGCATTTATTCAGTTGAAATGATGTGCATTTCATTCCCCTGGATGGGGAGACATTTGACAATGGCATGATTGGTGCTTTCCAGTTCACTATGATAAGTTGAAACAATAGTGGTCCTGTCAAGAGTTGAACCAACGCCTGGCTTTGGGCTTACTGGGCCCCCAATCGACCAAGCATTTCAGGTGTTGTTATCTTTTATTTCAGATATGAGGATGTCACAGACCCTGAAGCTATAAGACAAGATGCGAAGTGTGACAGAAAGATTTGTCTCTACGGTTACGTCAGGGGCACGCATTTCAAGAATCATAGCAGTGTTCACATTCCTGGTGAGTCACTCTAAAACTTTGTTTGAAGAAAAATAGCTGGCGGCCTTGGTTTTTGATTTAGACTAAAAAGGCCAACCAAAAACAAGGGTTTGGGAATAAAATTTAGTTCTACCCAAGCAGCCTTGAAACAGCTAAGTATTAATTTCTTATTCGAAAAGGCCTATATGAATCATTTTGCCTGCAAATTTGAACCAAGGGGTTGGGTTGTTGAATTCATAAAACCTCTTCCTTGTATCTTTTCACCAGGCTGTGGTGATTTCAGCATCAAGGACATGAGTTTCCTCCCTGATCCATGCCCCTTGCCCCAGGCAATGAAGAAGAGGAACCTCAATGAGAAGGAACGTTTAATCTATGCCCCTATGTCCGGTGTGGGTGGCATTGTTTATGACAAGGATGCAGTCTATATTGATCTTGGTGGGAGCCATCATACTGAGAAGGAGCATCAAAAGGTAACTAAAAATCATCTATCGTATTTTCTGTAATAGTTGTCATCATTAGAGAGATTCAGATGTTGATCCGAGGACAAAATAACATGATTTTTTTTGACTTGTTGACTTCAAGTGTCCAGTTCATTTTTATATTGTTTCCAGTCATTCAAGACCCTAAAGACCATTTTAGCAATGATTTTATTCACTAGAATTGACCGTATTTGTGGCCTTCGAAGTCATGGTTTCATCGGAGCCTGCATAGTGCGTTATGACGCTCTGAACCTCAAAAACAGTCTGTCAAACTTTCAAGCAATGTTATCGGAGAACGCTCACCACCACCATGGAATATGATAAGTCCTTTAGAGGTCAGAGTTGGACACACCTCTCAGAGTGTGAGCGCGATATCAAATGTATGACTGCTGTTCTTGTGTATGCCAACTGTGACTCAGAAATATGAAGATATTTTCCTTTTTTCAGTCTAACAGACCTGCAGATGAGTTGATGACTTCTTTGATTGGCGCTAAACAACCCTTAGACTACAAAATGGCGGCCAGTGAAGTGTCACTGTTCTCAAACACGGCACCACTCAAAGCTGAAGATGTAGATATGTAAGTGATGCCATGTTGTTAGTGCACAGATCATTTTGAGGTATAGAAGTTGTTTCGGTTCACCTCATTCCTTCTCAATACCTTTTACCTTGGGCTTGTCAGCCAGCTCAACTGCTGCTTCCTTTGGATGAGATGCAAAACCAAGTTTTGTACTTGTGTGTCTATGCCTGAATCCCAATCCCAAGTTGTCCCTTTAAGATCCTGACACAGGTTCATGTGATGTGTAAACCAATTTTGACTCGAATCTTCATCTGAATACAACGTCACTGGGCCCCGTACCTTCTGACAGTGCTACACCTCTATATCATCTCTAAACTTGTCTTTTAGGTCAAATACAGATATGCCATCTGAAGAACAAGTTTTTTCCAATGGCCGAGTTCGGCGCAGGGCTCTCCCTGGCGATGATGTTGAAGATAGTGGAAATGAAGAAGAGGAAGGAAGCGATTCAGTAAGTTACAAGCCAGGCAGAAAACTCGTACTCGACACTGTATTCAATATAGTAAGAGTAGTACATGTAAGACAGTGCTACATTTTTACCAGTTTTTTTTTACTTCAAGTTATTTAAGTTACTAATGGTCTTACTTTTTAACCAAAACGCCAGGCTTTGAATAGTCTTTTGATTATTACTTGAAACATACAATTTTAGGATTCTGAAGATGACGAGTCTGGTGATGATGATGATGACAATGATGATGATGATGATGATGAAGGAGAGTACACGATTGAACCACAAGCCAAGAAGTCCAAAAAGGAAGAAGAATTGGTGTTTGCGGACAGTGATGATGACCTAGAGGATGGGTTAGATTTACATTCTCCCTCAGTGAAGAAACGGACTACCGTTGTGGTTGATATGAGGTCTAGTGATGAGAATGAGGACAGGGATGATGATGATGAAAGTAGTGATGGTGATGATGACAGTGATAGTGATGCTGTTGATAAAAGCGATGGTGATTCATCTGAAAATTCGGATGATGAACATCCTGCAAAAACTGTGAAGGAAAAAGGGAAATTGAAATCAAAACCTGGTTCTAATAGTATGACTATAGTTAGCAAAGTTGGGGATGTTTACAAGAAAGATACTGAGGCTGAAAGTGATGATTCTGAGGAGGATGAGGATGAAAACTCTGGTGACGAAAGTGAATATTCTCGTGATAAAGACCAGAGTTCTGATGAGGGGATGGATACTGGTGGGGATAGTGGATTCAACGTGCATGAGGAGTCCGACGAATCTGGAGACGAGGACAGCCAACTGAGATGGAAAGACAATTTGGCGGGAAAAGCTTCCGATGCTTTCCATAGGCGACAGATGAGCACTACTAACTGGAGGAAGATGGTTTATGGAAAAGGTTAGTACCAAGTCACACGTTATATGATTATCTGAAAGAGACCATTGCGGCAACCTGTTGGGTTGTGAGACAACTTGGTTAGCATCTTGAGTGCTATTCTAGTCTCGGTGAAGTGTCCAAGTCTAGGGTCACATCCACAAGTAATGCCAAAAAGACAATTGACATTTGGTAGTTCCAGCAGGGAGACCTATGTTTCATACCCATGACATGTCTGAATCCAATGCATTATACGTGTATGATACACATGCTTCATACTTGAATATTTTTCTTTGTTGAATTTTGCTGATTAATAAGAGACTGCTATCTCTGCCTCTTTATAACTTGATTTTATGTATTGTACTCTTCTGCTGCAGAAAGTACCGATCAGGAAGAAAAAGACGATGAGAACAACGATATAGGTGGATTGTTCAAGCTCCCCAAGAAAGTCAACAAGAAGCCCAAAGGTTCGGTAGACGGCCTGGATACTACCAAGCATCATGCTGCCAGTCTACAGGAGTCGGACTTGGAAGAAGTGAGGGAATTGATCAAGGATTGTTTCGTGACTGGAAAGTGGGATAAAAGTGAAGATGCGAAAACTCTCTTGGATGCAGATGCAGATGGTGGGTACCACAAATCTTTTTTTGTTGATATGATTGTTACTTATTTCCCTGAGGTATCCTCCCAGAGTTCTTACATATCCCACTGAAGTTTTACCTGAAAGACAATCCAAACAAGCCCTGTGACGCTCCCCTCCTTTCTACCATCGTTCAAATTGTGAAACACATTTATGTTATGGGCAATTTCTTAAGTAAATATACATTTATTACCAAGTTGCCTTATATTGCAGATGAAGTTTATGGTGACTTTGAAGATCTCGAGACGGGTGAAGTGCACGAAGGCAAAGACAGTGAGAGTAGTGAGGAAGAGAAGGAGGAGCCAAAGAAAGATGGTGAGCAGACGATTTGTTCTCAATCATGGGTCAAGGTCATAAGGTCATGTAATGGTTGAGCACATGGTCTATCTGTCTATTGCTTTTGTGTGACATTTTCTCTAAAAAAGTGTGTTTACAGAAATTTTTATAAACGAGCACTCTCATCTCTTCTTATTGTCTTCCTTATTTTCTCCTCCAGAAATTCCACTGACAAGGGAAGAAGCCAGAGCCAAGAAAATTCAAGAGAAGCGACTAGAGAGGAAGAGAAAGTTAAAGACAATGTTTGACAGTGAATATGACGAGGCGGAGGGCTCATCTTCATATTTTGATGAGCTCAAGGCTTCACTGAATGAACAGGCACAGGTGAGGTTAAATTCCAGTAAAATCTTTTCCTTCCATTACTTCTAGACTTCGAAAAATCTTTTTATAATTTGCACGATTTTTATTCCAGTTAAACAAAGGCGAATTTGAAGCACTAGATGATACATTACGAGTACAGTATGAGGGATTTCGCCCTGGCATGTATGCCCGAGTTGAAATCGATTCCATGCCGTGTGAATTCATCACTAACTTTGATGCCACCTATCCAGTCATTCTAGGTGGACTGCTGAATGTAGAGGAAACTATTGGTCTACTCCAGGTAAGGCTGAAAGAATTCTTTCCTAATCCAGCTTCATTCAAGTGCCCTGATTAG